>NC_045445.1:99855669-99866751 GCF_002776525.5 Piliocolobus tephrosceles | reverse complement strand
TTTTTTTTTTTTTTGACAGGTCTGGCTCTGTCACCCAGGCTGTTAGCCAAGATGGTCTTGATCTCCTGACCTCGTAATCTGCCCGCCTCAGCCTCCCAAAGTGCTGGGATTATAGGTGTGAGCCACCGCGCCCGGCAGGAGGATCTCTTGAGGCCAGGAGTTTGACACCAGCCTGAGCAACATAGCGAGACCCCGACTCTACCAAAAAAAAAAAAAAAGAAAAACCCCAAACAAATAAAAATCACTTCCCCTGTCCCACCATCACACTTGCGTGGACCACTGCAGTGGCCTCCCCTTCTCTGGTCGCCTGTTTCCACCCTTGCTCTGACAGTATATTTTCCATGCAGTGGCCAGAGGGAGCCTGTTAAATCCTAAATCAGATCACGTCCCTCCTCTGCCCACAACCTTCCTTCAGCTGCCTGTCACTCAGAGTAAAAGACAAAGCCCTTGCCCTGGCCTGCCAGACCCCACCCATCTATACCCCTTGCTTCCCCACTGACTTCCATGCTGTTCCTCACACACACCAGGCACATTCATGCATTAGGGCCTTTGCACTGGCTGATGCCTCTGCCTGGTGTGCCCTTCCTCCACTGGCTAGCTGTGTGGCTCACTCATCTCTTCAGATCTGTGCTCAAGACCCTTCTCAGTCACACTTTACGGGACCACCTCATTAGACATCAGAAGCTGCCCCAGCAATTTCTTTTTTTTCAAGTCAGACTTTCACTCTGTCACCCAGGAAGGAGTGCAGTGGCGCTATCTTGGCTCATGCAACCTCTGTCTTTGGGTTTAAGCAATTCTGGTGCCTCAGCCTCCCGAGTAGCTGGGACTACAGACATAGGCCACCACGCCCAGCTAATTTTTGTATTTTTAGTAGACACGGGGTTTTGCCATGTTGGCCAGGCTGGTCTCGAACGCCTGACCTCAGTGATCCGCCTGCCTCGGCCCCCCAAAGTGCTGGGATTACAGGGGTGAGCCACTGTGTCCAACCTGCCCCAACAGTTTTTATCTGCATTCCCTCTTTTCCGTGTTTTCTTTTTCTCCAAACCATTTATACCTACTTAGTTTTATTTATTTTCTATCTCTCCCACTAGAATGGCAATTCCACAAACAGAGGTATGCTTATCTCTTTTGCTCAATGCTGTCTCTCCAGTGCCTGGAACAGTGCCTGGCACACAGTAGGTGCTTAACATACATTTTTAGTTGACTGAATGATGGAGGGGCACAGAAACAGGAAATTTGACCTTGTCCCGCCTACCCTGCCACGAGCTATGCTTCAATTGAGATGATTTGCCTTATTTATTTATTTATTTATTTTATAGAGGGGAGGGTTTCACTATGTTGCCCAGGCTGGTCTTGAACTCTTCGATCTACTAGATCCAAAGGTAGAAAGTGCTAAATACCCTGAGAGTGAGACTAGAGAAGGCTCTCCGGGAAGAGGTAGTATCGCCTGGTGCTGGTCCTGGAAGGTCTGATGGGAATGAGAGATTCTGGGATTCTGCGAGGCCCAGGAATGGAGGAAACAGCAGGCAGCAACTGGAGGAGTGAGGCGAGTTAGGAAAGGATGAAGATGATGGAATCACTGACAAGGAGAAATCTGTCAGGAGCCTTGAATCCCAAGGGGATGATCCTAGATTCCGTGCTCAGAGGTGTCATACCCTGGTCATAGGCCTCCGACCGAACAGCTCAGAGATCTCACACCTTACATAAACACCCATGCATGGCTCCAATACAATAACGAAGATCCCGTATTCGTAGAGAGGTTATGCATTTATTAGGCCAGCTTGGATGACATACAGACATGTAGGTTTGGTCCCAAACCTGTCTTGGGTCCTCCCTGAGCAGGATGTGTGAAGTGACTAAGTCTTCAGTCCTCAGAGGTCTCTGGGCCTGGGTGGGGGTTTGCAGGAAGGAAAGGAGAGGGCGACATCGAGGGGGACAGAATGGAGGAGGTCTAGCCTCCGTCACGAGGAGATGTAGTTTGACACCTCAATCAGGTTTCTGTCAGGGTCTCGGAAGTAGATGGACATAATAGGCCCTTTTGCCCCTGTTCTGGGGACTGGCCCCTCCTCAATAGGGACATCACAAGCCTGAGGTGGGAAGAAAAGACAAAAGTCATTCATCAAAGTCTGTGTGAGACCAAAATTTAATTTTTTTTTTTTTTTTTTGAGACAGAGTCTCACTCTGTTGCCCAGGCTGGAGTGCAGTGGTGAGATCTCAGCTCACTGCAACCTCCTCTGCCTCCCAGGCTTAAGCAATTCTCCCACCTCAGCCTCTTGAGTAGCTGGGATTACAGGCACATGCTTCCATGCCCAGCTATTTTTCATAGAGATGAGGTCTTACTATGCTGCCCAGGCTGGTCTCGAACTCTTGACCTCAAGTGATCTGCCCGCCTAAAGTGCTGGAATTACAGGCATGAGCCATTGCACCCGGTCTGTAAAATTTAATTCCTTATAGTGGCCCAGAAGACCTTAGAACACCACTGTATCTTTCTGACCTCATCTCCTATCATCCTCCCCTCCATCACTCTGTTCCAGCCACTTATCAGCTAGATGGCCTTGGGCACAGTACCTAACTACCGTGTACTTTGGTCTCCTCATCTGTAAAATGGGAAGGATAATAGTGCCTAGTATTATCTAGTAAGTGGCAGAACCAGAATTCGAACCCAGGCAGTCTGGGTCAACGACCATACTCTTAACCCCTATGCTTCACCCATTTTCCTTCCAAACTAGTCTTTTTCACTGACACTTCCCAAAGAAGGAGTGTAGGTTATTTGCACAGAATATATATAAGACCTCAATCCGTGTTCTGCAAAAGGGAAACTAATATCCCTTTATTTATTGTAGAGACAGGGCCTTGCTCTGTCACCCTGACTAGTATGCAGTGGCGCGATCACAGCTCACTATAGTCTCAACCTGGGCTCAAACAATCCTCCTATCTTTTAGCCTCCCAAGTAGCTGAGACTATAGGCACACACTGCCATGTCCGGCTAATTTTTTTTGTATTTTATGTAGACACAGGGTCTCACCATGTTACCCAGGCTGGTCTCAAATTCCTGGGTTCAAGTGATCCTCCCTCCTTGGCCTCCTAAAGCACTGGGATTACAGGCACGAGTCACTGTGCTCCTGGCCTTATTTTAATTTTTTAGAGACAAGGTATTGCTGTATCACCCAGGCTGGAGTGCAGTGGCGTGATCATAGCTCACTGCAGCCTCAACTTCCTGGGCTCAAGTGATCCTCCCACTTCACCCTCTTGAGTAGCTAGGATTACGGGCATGCATTACCACGCCTGGCTAATTTTTTTTATTTTTTGTAGAGATGGGATCTCACTATGTTGCCCAGGTTGGTCTGGAACTCCTGGCCCAAATGATCCTCCCACCTCAGCCTCCCAAAGTGCTGGGATTACAGGCGTGAGTGACCATGCCCAGCCAATGCCTCTTCTAGATGACATCATTTTAAGTATTACAGAGGCACTGGATTAAATAACAGCAAATCAGAAATTATTCCCTCTTCAATCTTCTTTCAGTCCTTCTTGTTATACAAAGAAGGTGGATGCTAACAAGTTCTTAGTATCTCTTTAACCACTTGCCATATCTCCTTTTGTAATGTCAGGGCCAGGGAGTACAGGGAACAGAAGTGGCTAGAATCTAATGACATTGTTATGCTTTTATAGCTGTTGGTTTTTACAGTTACTTTTCCTTTATGCCAAGACATAATGGGTTTTTCATGTACTTGGATGAATATTTTCTTTTTGTATAAAGGTATTTAGGGCTGGGCACGTGGCTGATGCCTGTAATGCCAGCACTTTGGGAGGCCAAGGTGGGTGGAACACTTGAGGTCAGGAGTTTGAGACCATCCTGGCCAACATGGTGAAACCCCGTCTCTACTAAAACTACAAAAATTAGCCAGGTGTGGTGGCACACGCCTGTAGTACCAGCTACTTGAGAGGCTAAGACAGGAGAATAGCTTGAACCTGGGAGGTGGAGGTTGCAGTGACCCTGAGATCACGCCACTACACTCCAGCCTGGGCGACAGAGCAAGACTCTATCTCAAAAAAAACAAAAAAGTATTTAAGTGTATAAATGTAGGTTTTTCTTTGTTTCTTGTTGGTTTGTTTTACAATGGGGATGCTTAGTTTCCTTTTTAAATACATTTATTTACATGAAAAAATTATGTCAGTCAAAATAGTGAGTACATAACTGTGTGCAGGCATTATCTGGTTGTGGTAAAACTTGTTACCTCTCTGGGTCATGCTTCTGTTTTCACTGTGTTTGCAGCAGCTTTTGCAAAAAGAAGAGAAGTCCCACTCACCTTGAGGTGCTGGATCATTTCCTCCAAAGGCACCTCTGTTATCAGACATATGTCCAGGGAGCCAGGAACTGGGTGAGCAGCTTTGGGTTCAAATTCCTTTCCCACCTCGTGGAGGTTAAATTTCTGGTCTCCAAAACACAGTGCTTTCCGGTCTTCCTACTTGGCGGGGAAGGGCAGAGACAACAGCCTAGAATTAAACCTCCAAGGTGAGTGTGAGATGAAGCCTTTGCACCCATCCCAACAAGGTTTTAAAAAAATAAAAACTAGAATGGGGCTACTACACAACAACCTTTTGCCCCACCCAAGTCTCATTCCTTAGAGGCAAGTGTACGAGTTCATATCTCCCTGAAATTATTTCCATATCTCCAAATAGTGTTTATACCACCCAAGGCAGAGTTAGCAATTTGCCTACCGAGTATACATTTCCCCTTTATTTCTTATAAACAACAGAAATTTCAGTGGGGTCAACTGTGTGCCCAACTTAAAAAACCTACATTTCCCAGCACGTCCAGAGGCCACGTTAGCTGGACTGGGCAATGAGATGCGGGCAGAGGTGTGGGTGGGGCTTCCAGGAATCTCCCTACCCCACTGTGCTGGCCCTTATTGCCCATTCACTTCCTCTTGCTTCCCAGCCACTGCCCATGACCTGACTACCTCTGGACTGGTTGTTCAGTGAGAGGAAAAGAAAACTCTGTCTTGTTTAACCCACAGTTAGTTAGTTGAGTTTTCTCCTATGTGCCTCCAAAGTCCCTAACCGATGCACCACTGTTTATTTATTTATTTATTATTATTTTTTGAGACAGAGTCTTGTTCTGTTGCCCAGGCTGGAGTGCAGTGGCTCAATTTTGGCTCACCGCAACCTCCACATTCCTGGTTCAGGTGATTCTTGTGCCTCAGCCTCCGGAGTAGCTGGAACTACAGACGCACGCCACCATGTCCAGCTAATTTTTATATTTTTAGTAGAGATGGGGTTTTCTGTGTTGGCCAGGCTGGTCTCGAACTCCTGACCTAAGGTGATCTGCCCACCTCGGCCTCGCAAAGTACTGAGATTACAGGTGTGAGCCACTGTGCCTGGTCTCTTTTTTTTTTTTTTTTTTGAGACAGAATCTTGCTCTGTTGCCCAGGCTTCAGGGCAGCAATCATGGCTCACTGCAGCCTCATCCTCCCAGGCTCAAGTAATACTGCAACCTCAACCTCTGAGTAGCGGGGACCACAGGCACACCCCACCATGCCTGGCTAATTTTTTAATTTTTTGTAGAGACTGGATCTCCCCATGTTGCCCAGGCTGGTCTCGAACTCCTGGCTCAAGTGATCCCCGCCTCAGCCTCCCAAAGTGCTGGGATTACAGGTGTGAGCCCGTGTGCCCAGCCGCATCACTATTTCTTGATTTAGCAACTTGAGATATTTCCTATCATCTCCCTGCTATGATAAATGAGAATTTAGCTCATTCACATTACTACCTCTTCCAACACAATTTAATTATCATTTTTAGTTTCTCTTTTAGCTCCTTTACAATCTTTAAATAACCCACTTGCATGTTTATTTTATTTAGTTCGTTTTTTTAAGAGACAGAGTCCCATGCTATCACCCAGGCTGGAATGCAATGGTGCAATCATGGCTCACTGCAGCCTTGACTTCCTGGCCTCAAGCAATCCTCCTGCCTCAGCCTCCTGAGTAGCTGGGATTACAGGTGCGCACCACCATGCCTGGCTAATTATAAAACTTTTTTTTTTTTTTGTAGAGACAATAGTCTCAGTATGTTGCCCAGGCTGGACTCCAACTCCTGAGCTCAAGCGATCCTCCTGCCTCATCCTCTCAAAGTGTTGGGATTGCAGGCATGAGCCACCACGCCTGGCTGCAACTTTATTTTTGTAGATCAACTACAGACTAACTCACAGGTTCTTCATGGCTCCTCCCTCTCCTGGACCTCTCAACATGTGCCATTTTTAAAAGAGATTTAAAAACTCTTTTATATCACTATGAATGATACCACATCCATTCAATCAGAAAATGACTTTATTTCACTTTTCTTTTTTTTTTTTTTTTTTGAGACGGAGTCTTGCTCTGTTACCCAGGCTGGTGTGCAATGGTGAGATCTTGGCTCACTGCAACCTCTGCCTTCTGAGTTCAAGCGATTCTCCTGCCTCAGCCTCCCGAGTAGCTGGGACTACAGGCGCAAGCCACCATGCTTGGCTAATTTTTGTAGTTTTAGTAGAGATAGGGTTTCAGCATGTTGTCTAGGCTGGTCTTGAACTCCTGACCTCAAGTGATCCACCCATCTCAGCCTCTCAAAGTGTTGGGATTACGGGTGTGAGCCACCACGTCTGGCCGATTTTATTTCACTTTTGGACTTGAAGATAGTTTGGCTCAGTGTACAATTGTAGGTTGCAGCTTATTTTCCCATAGCCTTTTAAATATGTTGCTTCATTGTCTTCCCCAAATGTAGTGTTGCTGTTAAGAAGTCTGATGTTCATCTGCGTTTTCTATTATTTGGTTGGTGATACATCCATCTTCCACTACTGCAGCTTTAGGATTTTTCTTAATCCTAATGTTCTGAAATTTCACTCCATTGTGTCCAAGTCCAGAGGTTGAGGCATCATACACCTTGTCACCATTGGCCCACGCAAGGACTATCTCTTGTTTTATTTATCTTTTTCTCTTCATTCTCCATTCCCATCTCTACCTTAAGCAACCATTACAATGTGTTTGATGTGTATCCTTAGGTTTTCATAAATTGCTGTAAAAAGTGTGTTACTGGCCGGGCGTGGTGGCTCAAGCCTGTAATCCCAGCACTTTGGGAGGCCGAGACGGGTGGATCACGAGGTCAGGAGATCGAGACCATCCTGGTCTACACGGCGAAACCCCGTCTCTACTAAAAAATACAAAAACCTAGCCAGGCGAGATGGCGGGCACCTGTAGTCCCAGCTACTGGGGAGGCTGAGGCAGGAGAATGGCGTAAACCCGGGAGGCGGAGCTTGCAGTGAGCCGAGATCGCGCCACTGCACTCCAGCCTGGGCGACAGAGCGAGACTCCGTCACAAAAAAAAAAAATAAAGTGTGTTACTGTTTTATGTGTGTGTATTGTAAAGGGTAGCATGCTGTAGACCTGATGGTTTCTTCATTTTTCACTCAGCACGTTCTTTTCAAGACCCATTCATGTTGCTGTGTACACATCCAGTCTGATGTTGCATAATACTACATTTCTGCATAAGGTTCCATGTTAGATTTAGCATTTTTACCCAAATAGAAAAAATTGGCCGGATGTGGTGGCATGTGCCTACAGTCTCAGCTACTCAGGAGGGTGAGGCAAGAGAAGCACCTGAGTCCGGGAGGTTCAGGCTGTGGTGAGCCATGATCGCAACATTGCAGTCCAACCTGGGCAACAGAGCGAGACCCTGTCTAAAAAAATGTTTCTTCTCCTGTTTGTGATTCCTCGAGCCCTTTCTATTTAAGTTATATGTGTGTGTGTGTCGAGGGGGGAGGTGTTCATGTGTACTTAATTGTTTTAGAGCGGTTTTAGGTCCACAGCAAAAGTGAACAGAAGGTGTAGGGATATATACACCTTGCCCCCACATATGCACAGCCTCCCCCACTTCTTTTACTTAGTAATAGGCATTTAAGTTTCCTCCATGTCTTTTCATGGATTGATAGTCCATTTATTTTATTTAATTAATTTATCTATTTGAGACAGAGTTTTGCTCTGTCGCCCAGGCTGGAGTGCAATGGCGCAATCTTGGCTCACTACAACCTCCGCCTCCTGGGTTCAAGTGATTCTCCTGCCTCAGCCTCCTGAGTAGCTGGGATTACAGGCACCCGCCACCATGCCTGGCTAATTTTTGTATTTTTAGTGGAGATGGGGTTTCACCATGTTGGCCAAGCTGGTCTTAAACTCCTGACTCAGGTGGTCCACCCGCCTCAGCCTCCCAAAGTGTTGGGATTACAGGCGTGAGCCACCGCACCTGGCAGATAATCCATTTATTTTTATCACTGAATAATATTTCATTGTCTGTATGTGCCACAGTTGATACGGCCATTCACTTACTGAAGCACATCTTAGGCATTTTTTGCTTTCTTTGCATTTGCCTTTTTTGAAGTTGTTCCAAATTCTCAAGGATAGTTCAATTGATGGAAACCTCTTTTTTCCCTTGGATCTGTCTTTCCTGGGGTCTTTCTTACACCTGTACCAAACTGGACTGATTGTTCTCTAAGTACCTTTCTGGGATCCTCCTCTTGGGATCTGTTGTGGCCTGACTTCCATATTCTGAGATTAGTCATCTTTTTTTTTTTGAAATGGAGTCTTGCTTTGTCACCCAGGCTGGAGTGCAGTGGTGCAATCTCGGCTCACTGCAACCTCTGCCTCCCAGAGTGCTGGGATTACAGGCGTGAGCCACCGTGCCCGGCCAGTCCCCCATTTTGATATAGCATACCCTTAAGTAATTTTCAAAGCAAGTGGCAAATTTTCTAAGACTTCGCATGACTAAGAATGCTTTTATTCTACATTTACCTTTTTGTTTGTTTGTTTGTTTTTTGATACAGTCTTGCTCTGTCACTCAGACTAGATAGTGCTGTGGTGCAATCTCGGCTCACTACAACCTCTGCCTCCCAGGCTCAAGCAATTCTCATGCCTCAGCCTCCCAAGTAGCTGGGATTATAGGCGTGCACCAGCATGCACGGCAAATTTTTGTATTTTTAGTAGAGACGAGGTTTTGCCATGTTGGTCAGGCTGGTCTCAAACTCCTGACCTGAAGTGATCCACCCACCTCAGCCTCCCAATGTGCTGGGATTATAGGCATGAGCCACCGCACCTGGCCCCTACATTTACCTTTGGTTAATAGTTTGGTTGGACATAGAATTCTAGGTGGAAAATTTTCCCCTCAGAGTCTTGAAGGTGTCCTTTTATCTTTTGGTCTCTGGTCTCTTGGAAAATCTGATATTTGTTTGTTTGTTTTTCCTTTGTAGATAATCTACTTTTTAATTTCTATGAAAGCTCTTAGCATCTACTTTTTCAGTTTGATGTTCTATAATTTCATAAGGATCCATTTAAGTGTCAACATGCTGGATACTTGGTTAACCTTTTTCATGTGGCGACTGCAGAGTTCTCTTGCATTGTTTCTATGATAATTTCCTCCTCTCCTTTTTCTCCATTGTCTCTCTGGAAGTCCATATATTCAATCTGGAATCTCCTCTATTGATCTCTTTATGTTTTCTCTCAGATTTCCTGTGGTTTTCCTTTTAGAGTTAAGTTATATGTTAAAGTGTTATCAACAAATTTTAGCCCACCTGAATTTTGGCATTTGGGAAAGTGCTTACCTTAAAAGTCATGACCTCCATGCCCAGGATCTTGGAATAAAACTTGGTGGTGTCTTTGATGCTCTTCACCGTCATCACGATGTGGTCAAGTCTACGGATAAGACATGGGGGAGGGGTCTGACTGCTGTCCCTCCATGACTGAAAAAAGAAAAAAAAGTCAGAGGAGACCACATTGCCACTTGTCACACCTGTGTTTTCTTCTCCTTACCTCCCCCTACCTCCCCAATTACTCTACTTCCTCCTCACCCTCTTTCAAGGGGAAAGGCCTGAGAGAATACTTATTGGTAGAGTCTTACTGCCCATGTGTGGATTCACGAGAACCCACATGTCTGCCATGACCACTCTCCACTGTTTTCTTGTTCCCTTTCTTTTCTTTTTTTTCCTTTTTTTTGAGACAGAGTCTCACTCTGTTGCCCAGGCTGGAAGTGCAGTGGCACAATCTCAGCTCACTGCAACCTCCGCCTCCTGGCTTCAAGCGATTCTCCTGCCTCAGCCTCCTGAGTAGCTGGGACTACAGGTGTGCGCCACCACGCCCAGCTAATTTTTGTATTTTTAGTAGAGACAGGGTTTCACCATTTTGATCAGGCTGGTCTCAAACTCCTGACCTCAAGTGATCTGCCTGCCTCGGCCTCCCAGAGTGCTGGGATTACAGAGGTGAGCCACTGCACCTGGCCTTCTTGTTCCCTTTCTCCTCTTCCAGAAGTGAAGATTAGTGGAGTGGAGACCAAGACAATGCCCTCCCCTGTTTTCCCCTAAATAGAATTCATCTGTTTTCTAAGAAGTGACAAGACACAGAGGAGGCCCAGTTCTGTGAATTGGCCAATTTTACCCAGCCCCCTCCTTTCTCATTCTGCAGCTTCAGTCACAGAGAACAGGACAAGAAGGGGGCATCTCAGAAGAAATGAAGATTTCTGGGCATGTGTGTTTACAGATCCACCTTGACACCCAGAGGGAGGACTACTACCACCCCTTCCACTTTCCCGCCATCAGCACACTTCCCATCAGATCTTTCTCTTGACTTGAATTATTTAGTAATTTGTGTATTTACGGTATCTCTGCTACAGGATTATAAAGCACCTGTGGTCTGGCACTATAAGCAATGGAGTATAATGCTTAAAAGAATAGATTCTGGCGGTGGCACCTGGAATCTCAGCACTTTGGGAGGCTGAGGCAGGCGGATCCCTAGAACCCAGGAGTTGGAGATCAGCCTGGGTAACACAGTGAGACCCTGTATCTACAAAAAAAATACAAAAATTAGCTAGGTTGGGGGATGCTCACGTGTAGTTCCGGTTACTTGGGGACCTGAGGTGGGAGGATCACTTGAGCCTGGGACCGGAGATTGCAATGATTTATGATCACGCAACCAGACTCCTGGGTGACAGAGCAAGACCGTATCTCAATAAATAAATAAATAAATAAATAAATAAATAAATAAATAAATAAATAAATAAATAAAAATAAAAGAT
>NC_045445.1:99791864-99830669 GCF_002776525.5 Piliocolobus tephrosceles | reverse complement strand
ATGAGAAAAATGTGCTGCTTTTGGTGCTAGAGGCTTTGAATTTTATTGTTTTTTTCCAAGAACTGGCATTTGGTTCCATTAATTTTCCCTTCCCCTTTCCCCTTTCGAGTCTCACTCTGTTGCCCAGGCTGGAGTGCTGTGGCAGTGTGTCGGCTCACTGCAACCTGCGTCTCCTACGTTCAAGCAGTTCTCCTGCCTCAGCCTCCTGAGTAGCTGGGACTACGGGCACCCACTACCACACCCAGCTAATTTTTATATTTTTAGTAGAGACGGGGTTTCACCATGTTGGCCAGGTTGGTCTCGAACTCCTGACCTCAGGTGATCTGCCCACCTCGGTATCCCAAAGTGCTGGGATTACAGGCGTGAGCCACTATGCCCGGCCTCCATTGATTTTCTCTATTGTTCTTGCTTTCAATTTCATTGATTTCTGCTCTTACATTTTTATTTTTTTATTGATTTTGAGAGAGGGTCTGACTCTGCCACCCAGGCTAGTGTGCAGTGACATGATCTTGGTTCACTGCAACCTCCGCCTCCCAGGCTCAAGTGATTCCCCCCTGCTCAGCCTCGCAGGTAGCTAAGGCTACAGGCACATGCCACCACACCTGGTTGATTTTTTTTTTTTTTTTTTGAGACGAAGTGTCTCTCTGCCTCCCAGGCTGGAGTGCAGTGGCCCAATCTTAGCTCACTGCAACCTCTGCCTCCCAGGCTCAAGCAATTCTCGCGCCTCAGCCTCTCGAGTAGCTGGAACTACAGGCATGTGCCACCATACTCGGCTTTTTTTTTCTTTTTTCTTTTTTTTTTTGAGGCGGAGTCTCATTGTTGTCGCCCGGGCTGGAGTGCAACCGCGTGATCTCAGCTCACTGCAACCTTTGCCTCCCAGGTTCCAGCAATTCTCCTGCCTCTGCCTCCTACGTAGCTGAGATTATAGGTGTCAATTTTTTGTGTTTTTAGTAGAGACGGGGTTTCACCATGTTGGCCAGGCTGGTCTCCAACGTCTGATTCGCCCACACTGGCCTCCCAAAGTGCTGAGATTACAGGTGTGCGCCACGGCGCCCGGCCTGGCCGCCCTTATCTTTATTATTTCATTCCTTCAGGTGTAATTTTTAGACTTTCCTAAATTGGAAATTCAGATAATTGATTTGAGACCTTTCTTTTCTCATGTAAGCATTTTAATGCCATCAATTTTCTTCTGATCACTGCTCTAGCTGTATCCCATAAATTTTGATTTGTTGTATTTTCATTTTTTTCAATTCACAATAGTTCTTTAATTTCCCTTGTGATTTTCTCTTTGGCTCATGGGTTAAAGTGTTTTGTGGCTGGGCGGGGTGGCTCATGCCTGTAATCCTAGCTCTTTGGGAGGCCGAGGCGGGTGGATCACCTGAGGTCAAGAATTCGAGACCAGCCTGGCCAACATGGTGAAACCTCACCTCTACTAAAAATACAAAAACTAGGCGGACGTGGTGGCGGGCGCCTGTAATTCCAGCTACTGGGGAGGCTGAGGCAGGAGAATTGCTTGAACCCAGGAGGCGGAGGTTGCAGTGAGCCGAGATCATGCCACTGCACTCCAGCCTGGGCAACACAGCAAAAACTCTGTCTCAAAAAAAGAAAAAAAAAGTGTTTTGTTTAATTTACAAGTATTTCGGGATTTTTCAGATATGTTTCTGTTATTGATTTCTAGTTTAATTCCATTATGGCAAAAGAATATATTTTCTGTGATTTCTGAGCTGTTTGGGTGTAAGATCTCAGAACACTTTTCAGGGCTGGTTCTCAGGTTATGAGGCCGTTCTTTGAGCATTTTTTCCCCACTTGCTTTGCCTCCATTAACAGCATGTTCTTTAGGTGGTCTCTCCAGGCAGTACAAGTGTGTCACCTTCATTTTGTTTGTGTTCAGTCCTCTGAATTGTTTTGTGGTCTACGTGGAGTTATGTGGTCTCATGGTGGGCACGGTGGCTCACGCCTGTAATCCCAGCACATTGGAGGGCCCAGGCCAGTGGATCACCTGAGCCTAGGATTCGAGACCAGCCTGGGCAACATGGTGAAACCCCATCTCTAGAAAAAAATAGAAAAATTAGTTGGGTGTAGTGGCCTGCTCCAGTAGTCCCAGCTACTGGGGAGGCTGAGGTGGGAGGATTGCTTGAGCCGGGAAGGCACAGGTTGCAGCGAGCTGTGATCACACCACTGCACCCCAGCCTGGGTGACAGAGTGAGACCCTGCAAAAAGAGGATGTGGTCTCTGTCCAGATTTAATCTGTATCCCAGATGGTGAGGTCTCTGAGCTGTTTTGGAGTCTGTGTCCAGGGTATGAGATATGTAAGGTGTTTGGGATTTGTTTTCCCAGCGTGCAACGTCCCTGAGGTGTTTCGGCCTTTGTGTCCCAGGGTATGAGGTCTCTGAAATGTTTGTAGGATTTTGTGACGAGGATGAGATCTATGAAGTGACTGGGAATCTATTAAGATATGTTCCATTATTGAGTTCTCTAAATTTTGTTTTGTGGTCTGTGTTCAGTGTGAGTTCCCTGAACTGTTTTGGACTCTGTGTCCCATGGTGTGAGATCTCTGAGCTCTTTTGTGCTCTGTGTGCAATGATGTGAAGTCCCTGAGCTATCTGGGCGTTTCCAGTAATGAGGTCTCATTCTGTTTCACAGCCAGCTGGTACTCTATGGTATAATCGCCTTTATGCGTTTGCCGTTTTCTCCCTTAGTTGTTTGCTCCTCTCATTCTTGTGCACACAGGACTGTGCACGTATGTATGATTATTTCCTTAGAACACATGATTAAAAGTGAAACTGCCAGGCAAAGGAGTCATCTATTCAACAGATCCCCTTTTGAGCACCTACTATGTGCAGGGCAGTTTCAGGCGGAGACTCTGGGGGTCTAGAAATACACATATCCCTCCCTACCTTCATGGTGGTGACATTCCAGTAAGGAGGGGTGTCTGCTTTTTATTTTGATAAACGCTGCCACACAAAGGCACACTTCCATCAGTGGCCTCGGGAATGAATGCCCATTAATGGGCAGTGGCTCTGCAGCAAGGGTTTGGACGCCTGGGCCTTTGCTCTCAACCGGATCATCAGAGTATGGGGCAAGGACAGTGCTCTGGGGGACGTGGGTTTGGGGAGACAGGGCTGGAACATGGGCAGGAGGAAGGCATGAAAGAGAGTCCATTTAGTTGTTTTGCGGTGAACTGAAGATTGATTCACTTGACATTGACATGAAAGAGTCCTTGTCGCACACACAAGGAGAGCGTGAGCGGTGGGAATGAAGGGTTAATGGCTAGACTGTGCAGCTCCAGGACCATACCACTACGGTGATGGGAGGTACCACAGGGGAGGGGTCGTGTATTCCGGAAGACACCATTGTACTAGTGGAGACACGAACGGTCTCCTCATCCCGCGAGTGGATCGGCCTCCACCCTAGACCGAGGAGAGAATGGCTCTGCCTGGACCGACCCCCGCGCCGGGCGGACCGGATCTTCGGCCTAAAGCGTCCACCTGTCTGGAAGCCGCCACCACCAAGCTTTTATTAATATATCCGTTCCCGCCGGGTTGGCTATAGAGATGCGAATCAACTCCGGGGGTGGGGTGAGGAGCAAGGCCGCGGAGCGGTGATTGCTTCCTGGACGAGTTGCGTAGGGCGGGACAAAGTCCTGCCCTGAGCTCTGATTGGTCACCGCGAGACTGCCTACCTAAGCTCTTCCAGGGTACCGAGGTTTTCCGGAATCACTAAGAGGCTACAAGCCGGGTCCTTCGGCTCCGCGCTCCCATTGGCTGCTGTTTCGGCGCAAGCGCTTTGGCTCCTGGGTTGGCGTTCAGGGTTGCCGAGGCAGGGCTTTGGCTACTGGAGACTGTAGGTTCGAATCCCGTCTGGGAACTTCAACTTGTGCACCTGTACAAGAAGCTGGCATTATTGGCTTGTACTCAAGGGCTGGCACAGAGTGTGTCGGGTAATCTTTTCCATTTTCTTTTACCTATTCTTTCTTTTTTTAAACAATGCCTATTGCATCCCATTATATTGATTTCAGGACCCACTCACCATTCACAACAGTACTGAGAAAAACTCTTCTCCAGGTCCCTGGCATTTGTTTTTCAGGCTACCTGTAGGTCTGAGTCCAGCAGATAAGATTCAAGGTGATCTCATGATCCTCCTCCAGGCCAGCTCCCATCTCCCAGAAGAGGGTGACTTGGAGTCTTCCCTCAGGACCAGGCCTGACTAGGAGTGTGATGGGGTGGGCCATAAGTGACTAAAGAGAGATGCATGGTTTCATGCTCTGGGATGCTGAAGAGCTTGTGGCAATTACAAGGAGAATTTTGGAGCGGGGGCAAGACTTAAAAGAGTACACTTTTAAATGATGGGATGTTAAACATCAGACAGGGGAGGTGTTTGGCTGGTGAGGTAGGTAGGTAGTAGGAATAAAGTGGTTCTCAAGTCAAGTCAGCTCATCATAAGGTAGTTATTACACTCTGCAGTTTGGAGGACTGTGTGCAGGATGTGAAGTCTGATTTGTTTTGGAATCTCAGTTCAGAGTATGACTTATAAAAAGACTGTAAAGGCTCTTTGCTGTTTGAAAATCTGTGTCTCAGAGGTTTAGGTGTTTGAGATGTTTGTGGGTCTCTGTCCCTGGGTTGGTTTCTTTTTGTTTGTTTGTTTGTTTTTCTTTTCTGTTTTTCTGTTTACGTTGGTCCAGAATGTCCCAAGGTTTCTAACCTGTTTATGGATCTTTGTCTCCGGATGTGCAGGATTTTTTTTTTTTCTTTCTTTTTTTTTTGTGTGTGTGTCTTTACTTTTATTTATTTATTTATTTTTGAGACAGGATCTTGCTCTGTCACCCAGGCTGGAGTGCAGTTGTGTGATCTCAGCTCACTGCAGCCTTCACTTGCCAAGCTCAGGTGATTCTCCCACCTCAGCCTCCTGAGTAGCTGAGACTACAGACACATGCCACCACACCCGGCTAATTTTTTTTATTTTTTGTGGAGATGGGATTTTACTATGTTGCCCAGGCCTTTTTGTATGTTTTTAGAGGCAGGGTTTCTCTCTGTTGCCCAGGCTGGAGTGCAGTGGTGCAATCATGGCTTACTTCAGCCTTGACCTCTGGCTCAAACAATCCTCCCTCCTTAGCCTCCTGAGTAGCTGGGACTGCAGGCACATACCACCATGCCTGGCCTGGCTAATTTTTTTTTTTTCTTGTACGCTGGGCACGGTGGCTCACACCTGTAATCCCAGCACTTTGGGAGGCCAAAGTGGGTGGATCACTTGAGCCCAGGAGTTTGAGACCAGCCTGGCCAAGTTGGTGCAACCCTATCTCTACCAACAAACAAACAAACAAACAAGCAAACAAACACACAAATTTAGCCGGGTATGGTGGTACATGCCTGTCGTCCCAGCTACTCAGGAGATCAAGGCTGCAGTGAACGGTGATTGCACCACAGCACTCCAGCCTGAGCAACAGAGCGAGACCCTGTCTCAAAATAATCTTTTTTTTTTGTGGCAACAGGGTCTTCCTCTGTTTCCTAGGCTGGTCTCAAACTCCTGGGCTCAAATGATACTCCTGACTCAGCCTCTCAAAGTGTTGGGATTACAGATGTGAGCCACCGCACTCGGCCTTTCTTTTTTTCTTAAAATTGATTTTCATTTTTCTTTTATTGGCATTTCTGTGACTGCTAGAGGAGCTTAACATTGTTTTCTGTGCTTGTTGGCAAGATGTATTTAAGTTTTGTTTTGTTTTGTTTTGAGACAGGGTCTCACTGTGTTGCCCAGGCTGAGTACAGTGGCATGCACATGGCTCACTGCAGCCTTGACCTCCTGGGCTTAAGCAGTCCTCCCACCTCAGCCTCCTGACCCTGAGTAACTGAGACCACAGCCATGTGCCACCACACCCCACTAATTTTTTTTATTTTTTGTGAAGACCACGTCTCACCATGTTGCCCAGGCCGATCATGAACTCTTGGGCTCAAGGGATCCTCCTGCCTTACCCTCCCAAAGTGCTGGGATTACAGGCATGAGCCACTGCACCTGGCCTTATTTAAGTTTTCTAAATTCCCTTTTATGTCCTGTGATCATTTTTGTTAAAATTTTTATTTTATTTTATTTTTTGGACACAGGGTCTTGCTTTGACACCCAGACTGGAGTGCACTGGCGTGATCATGGCTCACTGAAGCATCGACCGCCGGGGCTCAAGCAATCCTCCCACCTCAGCCTCCCAAGTAGCTGGGAACACAGGTGTGTACCACCACCCTTGGCTAATTTTTGTATTTTTTTTAGGGAAGGGGTTTCACCATATCGCCCAGGCTGATCTCCAACTTCTGAGCTCAAGCGATCTACCCACCTCAGCCTCTGAAAGTGCTGGGATTACAGATGTGAGCCACTGTGGCCAGCCTTTAAAGTTTTTTAAATTTTCAAAGCACTTTAGACTTAAAAAAATTATAAAAATAGTACAGAGAGTTCTTGTATACTCTTTTCCCCTTAATGTTAACTTATATAATCTTAGTACAATTTTTTAAACCAGGAAATGAATGACACTGTTATTTATGAGCTGTTGTTCACCTGTTTGTGTCCAGGGTGTGAAATATCTGAGCTCTTTGGACCCGGAGCTCTCTTAGGTTTTGTGTCTCATGATGTGTTGTCTCTGAACATTTGGTGTATGTTTTTAGATGCTAGCTCTTTCATCTTCTTGGTAGTCTTTGTCCCAGAGTATGATGTCTTTGACCTGTTAGTGGTCTCTTTAGGCTTGTCTTCTCTGGGCTGTATGGGGTTCCATGTTCAAGGTGTGAGGTTTCTGAGCACTTTGAAGGACTATATTCAAAGATGTGTATACTGTCAGCTGGTTTTTACTGTCTTCTATCAGAGATTATGAGGTCAGTAAATACTTTAAGGTTCTGTATCCAGGGCAGGGTTCCTCAGCCTTGGGACTATTGACATTTTGGACCAGAAATTTCTTTGTTATGAAGGGCTATTCTGTGCATTGTAGGATCTATTGTATTCGTTTACTAGGGCTGCTGTCATGACAAAGTACCACAATCTGGGTAGCTTAAATAGCAGAAATGTATTGTCCCACAATTCTGGAGGCTGGAAGTGTGAGACCAGGGTGTTGGCAGGGTTGGTTCCTTTGGGGGCTGTGAGGGGAATGTATGCCCTGCATCTTTCCTAGCTTCTCATGCCTGCTGGCAATCTTTGCTGTTCCCTGGCTTGTGTTGCATCACCCCGTCTCTGCTTTCATCTTTAGCTTGCATTCTCCCTGTGTGTCTGTGTCCAAATTTCCCCCTTTTATAAAGACAACAGTGGCGCAGGATTAGGATTAGGCACTCTACTCCAGCATGATCTCTAACTTAACTAATTACATCTGCAACAACCCTATTTCCAAATAAGGTCACATTCTGAGGTACTGGGGTTTAGGACTTCAACGTAGGAATTTTGAGGGGACATAATTTCACCCATAAGAGACGTTTAGCATGAGAGAAAAAGGGAGGAAAGAAGGGAGCAGCCCCTGATACCCAGAAGCAGGCCTGACCCCCATAGCTAGGCCATGTTATTCTCCTAACAGACATGAACAATCTCACAGAATACTAGCCTCAGGTAAGGTTAGTCTGAGACCATGATAAAATCGACAGAGCTTGGCCGGATGGGGTGGCTCACGTCTGTAATCCTACCACTTTGGGAGGTCGAGGTGGGCAGATCGCTTGAGCTCAGGAGTTCGAGACCAGCCTGGACAACATGGTGAAACCCCCGTCTCTACAAAAAATATAAAAATTAGTCGGGCATGGTGGCAGGTGCCTGTAATCCCAACTACTTGAGGGACTGAGGCTGGAAGATTGCTTGAACCCAGAAATTTGAGGTTACAGTGAGCTGAGATCATGCCACACTGCACTACAGCCTGGGGATAAAGTGAGATCTTATCTCAAAAAAATAATAAAATAGGCCGGGCGTGGTGGTTTACGCCTGTAATCCCAGCACTTTGGGAGGCTGAGGCGGGTGGATCATGAGGTCAGGAGATTAAGACCATCCTGGCTAACATGGTGAAACCCCACCTCTACTAAAAATACAAAAAATTAGCTGGGCATGGTAGTGGGCACCTGTAGTCCCAGCTACTCCGGAGGCTGAGGCAGGAGAATGGCATGAACCCGGGAGGCGGAGCTTGCAGTGAGCCAAGATCTCGCCACTGCACTCCAGCCTGGGAGACAGAGCGAGATTCCATCTCAAAAAAAAAAAAAAAAAAAAAAAAAAAAGAGCACAGCCACTTTATAATGTTGTCTAAGCACAAACAAAAATAAGGATTCACTGTGTTGCCCATAAAATACCAAACATTTTCCTCTCTTGATTAAAATGAGTGACTGCCACTTCCTTACCAATGACAGCGATAGCCTCACTCTGGTCTGCCCTCCTTATAGATAAGATTTATTGAAATATCCAATTGTAAAATTGCCCTTGTTTTTTGACAGCATCTAATCTAGAGTGAGCCCCCACTTCCTTAGACCCTCCCCCAAATCACTCAAACCCCACCACCCCACACTTCCCCATGGAGTGCGTTCTCCCTCACTGCAATGAGTAACCATCCCAACTTGTTCAACTACAGGTATGTTCCTGGGTGGGGCGGGGGTCTTTGGCTAAAGGACACTGGCAAGCAGTATCCCTGGCTTCAACTCACAGATGACAGTAGCACCCCCACAACACACACACACATTTGTGACCGCCAAAATGTCCTTAGATATTGCCAAATGTTCTTTGGGGGGCAGAATCGCCTCTGGTTGAGAACCACTGGTCTGGGGTATGAAGCATTTGAATAATTTGGGGGTCTTTGTCTGAGGTTTATGTTCTCTGAGAGGTGTTTGGGTCTGTGTCTCAGAGTGTGAGGCCTGTGGTCTGTCTTACGGTTTCTGTTCCAGGGTTTGAAAGCTCTGAGCTCTTTCGGGGTGCTATATCAGGAATTAGTGACCTTATCACATACCGAATCCAGACATGTGGTATGTGTGACATCCCCCTTTCCCTCTACCTGAACTATATGCCAGTTCAGAAAGGCAGTGAGGGTTGGGTATGGTGGCTCACGCCTAGAATCCCAGCGTTTGAGAGGCCAAGGTGGGTGAATCACTTGAGGTCAGGAGTTTGAGACCAGCCTGGCCAACATGGCAAAACCCTGTCTCTACTAAAAATACAAAAATTAGCCAGGTATGGTGGTGTATGCCTGTAATCCGAACTACTTGGGAGGCTGCGGTTGCAGTGACCTGAGATCGCACCACTGCACTCCTGGGCAACAGAGCAAGACTCTGTCTCCAAAATAAAGAAAAAGAAAAAGAAAGGTGGTGAGAAGTAGGAACCCCACAGTTGGTTGTGAACTCCTCCACTCCACATTAGGATCGGGATTCACAGCAATCACAGCCTCTTTGTCTAGACCAGCAGCCTTCCCTGGGCCACATTGGAAGAATAATTGTCTTGGGCCACACATAAAATACACTAACAATAGCTGATGAGCTAAAAAAAAATCGCCAAAACATCTCATAATGTTTTAAGAAAATTTATAAATTTGTGTTGGGCTGCATTCAAAGCCGTCTTGGGCTGCATGTGACTCGTTGGCCTTGGGTTGGACGAGCTTGGCCTAGACCATAAAGTATAAATGACCAACTTCCTTCAGAACCTATCTCGCCCTCTGTTCTGGAGGGCACAGTCTCCCTTGACACTGTTTGTGGAGATTGTGTTGTAGGGAGATGTTTGTTCTGTGTCTCCTGACATCAGCGACTGAGTGGGGACCCCCCATCTCTCAGGATGGACGTTGCTCAGATGGATGTTGGAGTCCATCTTCCCTTAGGCTTTGATCACGCTGATGATAACCCAGAACACATGGACTTTGGAGTCTGATAGACCCTTTTTCAAAACCTGGAACCCCCAAGTCCTGGTTGGATGGTAGGAGAGTCTAGTGTTTTGGATCATCTCTCTAAACCTTGATCTGCTGAGGTTTTTACAAGACTGATAAGAATCGGTAGGACAATGCACAGTTACACGCTCTCCTGATTTCAGTCCCTTCCCCCTAATCCCACACCCCTTCTGAAAGCAGAATTCAGGGCTGGGGGAAGGGAAGCAGGCAATCCATATAAATGCCAGGGGCTAGTGTGGGCCTGGGACTATCTCAGTTGGAACTTAGGAATCATGTCCACATGTTGTTAAATGTAAATGTATGTTGGGTTTAAGAAAGAGTAAACAGAATTGTGTCTTCATCTCTAGTAAATCCACAATTTTACTTCGGTTGTTCTCTTGAGAACATGCATAGTAGATTGTGCATCATGAGGCAAGGATGCACAGTGAGAAAAAAGTTTGTTCCTCTTCCAAAAACTGTGGTTATGAGACAGGTTTATACATTTATGTGAGAGGCAGGGTATGAACTCCAGAGAAAGACTTTAGGGGAGGATGCAGGGCCCCAGTGGCTCAAAGTAGTCTCAAGAGAAATAAAAAATAGTTTGGACTAAATGAAAATCCAAATAAAACTTACCAAATTTGTGGGATGCAGCAAAGCAGTACTTACCTAGAGGGAAATTTAAAAGGCACTATGGCTTCTGCTGTGCTTTTTCTTGGATCACTGACTCTAGTAGAAGCCAGCCATCATTCGAGGATGCTCAAGCAGCCAAAAGCTGGTTATTTTTTATGTGGCAATAGATAACTCATAAGAGGTATTTCTGAGCTCTTTGATGATCTCTCTGGAGTTCGAGACTTTGGAGCTTTTTCAGGGTCTGTATCCATGTCGTGATGTCTGGGTCTTTTGGGCATTCTGTGTTTCGCATTTTTAAGTGACCTTTTGGGGTTTTCTCTCCAGGTTTTTATATCTCTGAATTATTTGGGGATCTATGTCCCAAAGCATGGGGATTCTGGGCTTTTTTTTTTTTTTCTGTTCATATCCAGAATGTGATCCAGTCCAGAATTTGAATTATCTGAGCTCTCTGGCAGTCTGTTCTGGGTATGAGGTCACTGAGGTGTTTGGCAGTCAGTGTCCCGGGTTTCACATCCATGAACTCTTTGGAGGACTGTGTATTGTTTCTGTGTATTCTTTGAAGTATATGGATTTCTAAGTCCCAGGAAGAGAAATCACCAAGGTGACTCGAGTCTGCATCCAGAACTCTAGGTGTCAGCTGTTTGGGCCACTGAGTCCTTGGAATGAAGTCTCTAATGTGTTTGAGAGCCTGTGTCCCGACTTTGATATTTCTGAGTTTGAGGGCAGAGGAAATCGGTGCTCTGCACTGTTTGTATGTCTCAGGATGTAAGGCTCATAAACAACTCAGAGCTGTTTATGAGTATCCCTGACATGTATGTCACAGTATATGAGATCTCTGTTCATGGGTGTATATACCAGGGTGTAAGGTATCTGAGCTCTTTGATTGTGTGTGTCCAAAGTTGTGGGGTCTCTAATCTGTTTGAGTCTATATTTCCTAGAATAAGATATTCCTGATTTTTTTGGGGGGGTATATATTCCAAGATGTGAGTTCTGTGATCCATTTGGAAGTATATTTGAGGTTTCCGTTCTGTTTGTGAGTATATGTCCAATGGTGTAAGGTTTCCGACCTCTTGTGAGTATTCATCCCAGGGTATGAGGCCTCTGATCTGCTTGTCATTGTACGTCCCAGATGTGAGGTCTCTCTTCATGAGTGCATGTCAAGGGTGTGAGGTCTCTGATCTGTTTTTGGTTTTATGTCTCTGAATGTTAGATCTCTGATCTCTTTGTGGGTATATGTGCCAAGGTGTGAGTCTCAGCTCCTTGGGGCTATATTTCCCTCGATGTTATATTTCTGAGCTTTTCTGGTTGTATTTTTTTGGGGATGTCAGTACTCTAATCTGTTTATTTGGTGTGTGTTGGAGAATATGAGGACTAGTCTGTCTGAGGGTGTATGGTCCTAGGACATGAGGTCTCTGCTGTGGCTGTGGGTGTACATCTCTGGGTGTGAGGTCTCTAAAATGTTTGTGGGTGTATTTCCCAGGATGTGAGTTCCCTGAGCTTTTAGTGGGTGCATGTAAGATCTCAGATCTGTTTATCCCTGTGTATGTCCCTGTATATGTGAAGTGACAAGGGTATGCAGTCTCTGATATTTTTGTGGCTATGCGTTCCAGGATATGAAGTTTCTAATCTGTTTGGGGGTGGATTGCTCAGAGTGAGTTCTCAAGTATGTTTGTGGTTATATGAGCTAGGATTTAAGTATCTGATCTTTTTGGTTGTGTAGGTCCCATGGTGTGAAGTCTCTGAGCTCTTTGATGGTATATATGCAGAGGTGTGAGGTGTCTGATTTGTTCAGTGGTGTATTTCCCAGGATGTGAGGTCTCTGATCCATTTGTTGCTATATATTAGTATGTGATTTTCTTTGGTGTATGTCAAAGTCAGTTTGTTGGTATATTTCTCAGCATATGAGGTCTCTGGTCTGTTTCTGGATGTATGTTCCCAAGTAAGAAGTTTCTGATCCATGTGCCCACATATGTCTCTGTGTGTAAAGTCTCTGATCTGTTCATGGATATACTCAGTTTGAGATCTTTCATCTGGTTGCAGGACAGGCAAGCCCCAAAGTTGAGGCTTAGTCCCGGAGGGTTCTTGGCTTTGCCTAGGAAGGAATTCAAGGGTGAGCTGGTGGTGTTAAACAGCAGCTTTTATTGAAGAGGCAGTGTATAGCAGCAGCAGAGGTGCTGCTCCTTGCAGAGCAGAGCTACCCATAGGCAGTGTGCCCAGAGTAGCAGCTCAGAGGCAGTCCTGCAGTCATATTTATGCCCACTTTTAGTTACATGCAAATTAAGGGATGGTTTATGCAGAAATTTTAGGTATCTGGGCTATTTCTGCAAGTATGTCCCAGGATGTGAGGTTGAGGTCTCTGATGTTTGTAGATGTATTTACTAGAATAGAAGATCTCTGACATGTTTGTGGATGTATGTCCCAGTGTATGAGGTCACTGATCTGATCTGTGTTTGTGCGTGTATGTCCCAGGATTTTAGGTCTGCGATGTGTTTGTCATTGTAATTACCAATATGTGAGGCATCTTTCATGGGTGTATGCTAAGAATAGAAGTTCTCTGATATGGTTGTGATTGTATCAACCTAAGTGTGAGGTCTCTCATCTGTTTGTGAGTGTGTCCCACAGTGAAAGGTTCCTGAGCTGGTTGGGGGTTTATTTACTAGGATATAAGGCTTATGACCTTTTTCTTGTTGTGTGTCTCAGGATGTGAGATCCGTGGCTATCATTGTATCATTGTGTATCCTGGTATGTGAGATCTTTTTCATGGGTGCATGTAAAAAATGTAAGGTCTCTGATCTATTTGTGATTATATGTCCCTGCATATTAGGTCTCTGATCAGTTTGTGGATTTAATTCCTGGAGTTTGGCATCATCAATCTGTTTGTAGGTGTATGTCCCATGATGTAATGTCTCTGATCTTTCCGAGGATGTGTGAGGTATTTCATCTATTCCTTAGTGTATTTCCAAACATGAGGTTTCTCAACTATGTGATGGTGTATGTTCTATGATTTGAGGCCCGTATTTTTTTTTTTTTTTTGCAGGTTTATTCCCAAGGATATGGACTCTCTTGTCTCTTTTGGGTGGTATGTCACAATTTGAGAGGACTGATTCATTTCTGAGTTGATTTCCCAGTATGTGAAGTCTCTGATCTGTTTGTATTATATACTGCAGGATTTAATTTTTATTTATTTATTTATTTTTTTAAGATGGAATCTCGCTCTGTCGCCCAGGCTGGAGTGCAGTGGCGCGATCTCGACTCACTGCAGTTTCTGCCTCCCGGGTTCAAGCGATTCTCCTGCCTTAGCCTCCTGAGTAGCTGGGATTACAAGCATGCACCACCACGCCTGGCCAATTTTTGTATTGTTAGTAAGACGGGCATGTTTGTGTATGTTGACCAGGCTGGTCTTGAGCTCCTGATCTCAAGTAATCTTCCTGCGTCAGCCTCCCTTTTAAAATGCTGGGATTACAGGTGTGAGCCACCGCACCCAACCTTAGTTCTTTATGCATATACATACCAAACTTTGAGGACTCTCACATGTTTCTGTATATGTTCTGGGTGTACCTAATATAATCTGTTTAGTCGTGAATGTCCAGGGTGTGGGGTTTCAAAGAGCCTATAGTGAGTGTGTATCTTTTGGTCTGAATCCTCTGATCTCTTTGTGGGTACATGTGGGTACCTGTTCCTGGATATGAGCCGTATGATCTCTTTGTGGGTGTATGTCACAGGATATGAGATCTATGATCTATTTCTGACTTTTTTTTCCATAGCATGTGTGGTTTCTGATGTGCTTGTAAGTGTATGTTGCAGAATTTAGGATCCCTGATCATATATAGTCTCTGATGTATTTTGGAGTATATCCCATAATGAGCTCCCTTATCTGTTTGTTGGTATATATCTCAGAGTGTGAGGTCTCTGATATCTTTTTTTTTTTTTTGGAGACAGAGTCTCGATCTGTCGCCCAGGCTGGAGTACAGTGGTGCGATCTCAGCTCACTGCAACCTCCACCTCCCGGGTTCTAGTGATTCTCCTGCCTCAGCCTCCCAAGTAGCTGGGACTACAGGTGCCCACCACCATGCCTGGCTAATTTTTGCGTTTTTTTTTTTTTTTTTGAGACGGAGTATCGCTCTGACACCCAGGCTGGAGTGCAGTGGCGCTGTCTCGGCTCACTGCAAGCTCCGCCTCCCAGGTTCACACCATTCTCCTGCCTCAGCCTCCCGAGAAGCTGGGACTACAGGCGCCCACCACCACATCTAGCTAATTTTTTTGTATTTTTAGTAGAGACGGGGTTTCACCGTGTTAGCTAGGATGATCTCGATCTCCTGACCTTGTGATTCACCTGCCTCGGCCTTAATTTTTGCTTTTTTAGTAGAGGTGAGGTTTCACCATGTTGGCCAGGCTGATCTTCAACTCCTGACCTCAAATGATCCACCCACTTTGGCCTCCCAAAGTGCTGGGATTACAGGTATGAGCCACACCACGCCCGGCCGTCTCTGGTATCTTTATGGGTGTATGTTGCCGGGTTTGAGGCCTGTGGTCTCTGTGTGGTTACATGTCTAAGTTATGAGGTCTCTAATCTGTTTGCTGATGTGTATCCCAGCATGAGAACTCCCTGATCTTTTTTTTTGTAGGTATATGCCTAATGGTGTGAAGATTCTGATCTGTTTTCTGGTAAATGAACTGGGTTGAGATAAGTCAGACATCCTTGAGGGAGTTTTTTCAGGATGCGAGTTCCCTAATGTTTCCGAATACATATCCTAGGATGTGATGTCTCAGGGCTATTTGTGGATATATATCCCAGGTGTGAGTTTTCTCAGCCATTCATGGATGTACATCCCAGGTTGGTAGATATCTTAGGCTTTTGGCATTATTTACAAGCCTATGAGATTTCTGATTTGTATGCTCATATACGTAACAGGCTGCAAGTTGTATTATTTTTTAAGTGTATACATCCAGGGTATGAGGTTTCTGAGCTCTTTGTTGGTATGTCCCAGGGTCGAGGCCTTTGATCTGTTTGCAGGTGTATGTCCCAGGATTGTAGCTCTCTCATCACTTTGTGGGTGTGTACCCCAAGATGTCAAGTATCTTTAATTATTCTGGGTGTATTTGCCAGGATGTGAGATAGCTAACATGTTGTGGGGTTCTTGTTGCAGGATTTTAGACCTGATCCATTTTGGTCATATTTCTCAGATGAAGTCTCTGATCTATTTTTGTGTGTATATTACAGTATGAGAGTTTTTAAAAAATATGTTGGCTGGGTATGGTGGCTCACACCTATAATCCGAGCACTTTGGGAGGCTGAGGTGGAAGGATCACTTGATCCCAGGAGTTTGAGACCAGCCTGGGCAACATAGTGAGACCCTGTCTGTACAAAAAATAAACAATTAGCCAGACTTGGTGGCGTACCTGTAGTCCCAGCTACTGGGGAGGCTAAGGTGAGAGGATCTGCCTGAGCCCGGGAGTTCGAGGCTGCAGTGAGTCTTTATCACACCACTGCACTCCAGCCTGGGTAACAGAGTGAGACCCTGTCTCAAACAAACAAACAAACAAACAAACAAACAAACAAACCTCTTTTGCTTGCTTATCAAGGGTATGAGGTCTGTTCTGTTTGTGGGTGTATGTCCCAATTTGTGAGATCCCAGACCTGTTTGTGGGTGTATGTCCCAGAACACATGTATGTCTGCTCTCTTTAGATGTATGTCTCAAGGTAGGAGGTCTGTGGTCACTTTTTAGATGTATAACTCAGGATGAGGTATGTGAGCTGTTTGTGGTGTGTGTCCCAGCATTTCAGGTCTCTGAGCTTTCTGGAAGAGTGTGAAGTCTCCCATTATTTGTGCATGTATGTTTTTGTTGTGTTGACTTAAGGCCTCCGAAGATACCCATGTCCTAATCTTTGGAAACTGTGATGTGACCCTACATGCTAAAAGGTACCTTGCAAACAACATGGATGGAGCTGGAGGCCATTATCCTAAGTAAAATGACTCAAACAGAAAGTCAAAAACTGCATGTTCTCACTTATAAGTGGGAACTAAACAGTGGGTACACATGGACATACAGAGTAGAATAATAGACACCGGGGACTCCAAAAGATGTGAGAGTGGGAGAGGGGTGAGGGATGAAATACTACCTATTATATACAGAGTACATTATTCAGGTGGTAGGTACACTAAAAGCCCAGACTTCACCACTACACAAGATATCCATGTAACGTAACTGTACTTGTACACCTAAATCTATAAAAATTTATATCTAAATTAATATATAAAAATTTAAGTGCTTGCTTCAGCAGCACATATACTGAAATTAGAATGATACACAGAAGATTAGTATGGCCCCTGTGCAAGGATGACATGCAAATTCGTGAAGCGTTCCAGAAAATTTTTAAAAAATTAAATTATTTGGCTGGGTGCAGTGGCTCACGCCTGTAATCCCAGCACTTTGGGAGGTGGAGGCAGGTAGATCACGAGGTCAGGAAATCGAGACCATCCTGGCTAACACGGTGAAACCCCGTCTCTACCAAAACTGCAAAAAATTAGCTGGGCGTGGTGGCGGGCGCCTGTAGTCCCAGCTACTAGGGAGGCTGAGGCAGGAGAATGGCATGAACCCGGGAGGCGGAGCTTGCAGTGAGCCGAGATCACGCCACTGCACTCCAGCCTGGGTGTCAGAGCGAGACTCCGTCTCAAAAAAAAAAAAAAAAAAAAAGATAAATAAATAAATTATTTTAAACATGTTTATTAAAAACATTTTTTTAAGGCCAGGCGCAGTGGCTCATGCCTGTAATCCCAGCACTTTGGGAGGCTGAGGTGGGCGGATCACTTGAGATCAGGAGTTTGAGACCAGGCTGGCCAACATGGTGAAACCCTGTCTGTACAAAAAATAGAAAAATTAGATGGGTGTGGTGGTGCACCCCTATAATCCCAGGCACTCGGGAGACTGAAGCAGAAGAGAGAATCGCTTGAGCCTGGGAAGTGGAGGTTGCAGTGAGCAGAGATGGTGCCACTGCACTCCAACCTGGGTGACAGAGTGAGACTCCATCTCAAAAAAAAAAATTTTTTTTTAAAGGGTACCTTGCAGATGTGATTAAATTAAGCATCTTGAGATGGGGATATTTTCTTGGATTTTCACTGAATGTAATGACACAGACTGAGTCAGAGACAGCGATATGATGACACAAGTGTTTGTGGATGTGGGTCCCAGCTCACGAAGTCCTTGCACTGTTCATGGGAGTATATCCCAGGAGGTGAAATCTCTGTTTGTGCACACCTGTCTGTGGTTGGCTGAATAAAGCATTCCTCAAAGATGTCGAGTGAAAGAGATATGACCAGGGAGCCCTAAATGATGGAAGGGAATGTGATGGTGGAAGCACAGTCACAGAAGGAGATGCCATGACAGAGGCAGACATCAGAGAGCAATTTGAAGATGAACTGCTGTCAGCTGTGAAGATGGAGAAAGGGGAAAGGGATGAAGGACTGTAGGCAGCTCCAGAACCCAGAAAACGCAAAGAAACGTGCTCTTTCTTAGAGTCTCCAGAAAGAAGACAGCTCTGTTGACACCTAACTTTAGTACCCTAAGGCCCATTCTTGGGTTTCTACCCTACACAGATGTAATATAATAAATAAATTTGTGTTTTTCACAGCACTAAGATTGTGGTGATTTGTTACAACAATAAGAAATGAGCACCTTGTCCAAGGTGCATGATGTCTCTGTCCGGTTGTTAGTGAACATCCCAAGATGTGAACCCCCAATCTGTTTGTGAGTGTGTGTTATTTATTTATTTATTTGTTTTTGAGATGGAGTCTTGCTCTGTCGTCCAGGCTGGAGTGCAGTGGTACAATCTTGGCTCACTGCAACCTCCACCTCCTGGGTTCAAGCGATTCTTCTGCCTCAGCTTCCCCAATAGCTGGGATTACAGGCGTGTGCCACCACGCCTGGCTAATATTTGTATTTTTAGTAGAGACAGCGTTTCACCATGTTGGTCAGGCTGGTCTCGAACTCCTGACCTCAGGTGATCCACCCACCTCAGCATCCCAAAGTGCTAGGATTACAGGCGTGAGGCACCATGCCCAGCTGAGTGCGTGTCTTATGTGGTGCATCTTTCATCTGTGTGTAGGTGTATGAACCAGGGGGGAGGTCTCTGACCTGTTTGAGAGTGTCTGTCCCTCAATTTGTGTTCTCTGAGGTTTCTGTGGGTATATGTCTCAGGATATGAGGTCTCTGACCTGTTTGTGGGTGAATGTGCTAGGATGTGAGGTCTCTTGGCTGATTTGGGGTGTATGTTCCAGTATGTGAGGTATCTGAGGTATTTGTGGGTGGGTCGTGTTTGGGTTTTGGGTCTCTGATGTTTTGTAGGTATTTCTGAAATATGAGATCTCGGATTCATTTGAAAATCTTTAATGCAGGTTGAGCCTCACAAATCTGAAAATCCAAACTCTGAAATGCTTCAAAATCCAAAACTTGGCCGGGCATGGTGGCTCATGCATGTCATTCCAACACTTTGGGAGGCCGAGGCGGGAAGATGGCATGAGCCCAGGATTTCAAGACTAGCCTGGCCAACATGTTGAAACCCCGTCTCTACTAAAAATACAAAAATTAGCTGGGTGTGGTGGTGTGCACCTGTAATCCCAGCTACTCAGGAGGCTGAGGCAGGAGAATCACTTGAACCTGGGAGGTGGAGGTTGCAGTGAGCCGTGATCCCACCACTGCACTCCAGCCTGGGCAACAGGCTCAAAGGAAATGCTCATAGGAGCATTTTAGATTTCAGGTGTGGGATGCTCAACTGGAATGCACATATTCCAAAAATTGAAAAAAATCCAAACTACAAAACACTTCTGGTCTCAAGCATTTTGGATAAGGGATATTCAACCTGTACCAGGATGAGATGCCTCTGATCTGTTTAGATGTGTATCTCCAAGTGTGAGGTGTGAAATATCAGAGACCTCAAGCCTTACATAATATATTCACAATATTTATTATTTTTCATTTTTGTGAGTTATATATATTAATCTAATATAATCATAATTTTGTTATATTAATCTAATGTATTATATATATTTTATATTTATCTAATATAATTATAATATAGTAAAATATAATATAATATATTATAACAATTATAATTCACAATTATAAATATTGTGAACATATATGCACTATATGATATATAATATAGTAATATAATAGCATATATAATATATATGTTCACAATATTTATAATTGTGAATTATAATTATTGTATGATTATATTATATCCTAATATATCAATATATTAACATATAAGCATATGTTTAGTATATATTATATATACATAATAGTATATATAATATGTTAACATATTGACATGAACAGATAACTGTATAGTATATATTATATTTATATATTATATACCATAATATATAATATATATTATATTACTATATAATACAACCATATATGTTGTATTATATAGTAATATATATTATATTATGGTAACCATAATATATGTTGTATTATATAGTAATATAATATATATTATATTATGGTATATAATATAGTCACAATGCTTATTGTGAATATATTATGCATGGCTTGAAGTCTCTGATATTTTTGTGGGTTTATATCCCAGGGATATGAACTCTGAATTCTCTGTGGGTGTATTCTGAAGATGTTAGGTGTATACTCAGTCTCTGGCTGTTTGTTCTAGAATGTGAGATCTCTTCTTTGATTGTGGGTGTATGTTACAGGTTGAGATCTCTGTTCTGTTTGTGGATATCTTGGGGTGTGAGGTCTCTGATCTGTTTGTGAGTAATGTATTGCAGGAATTGCGGTCTCTCATCTCTTTGTGGGTGTATTTCTCAGATGAGGCCTCCATTCTACTTTTGCCTTTATATTGCAGTATTTAAGTTTCTAATTTCCTCATGTGTGTTTGTCAAGGGTGTGAAGTATCTTCTGTTTGTGATTATATGTCCCAGTGTGTGAAGTCCCCACCCTCTTTGTGGCTATATGACACAGAACATGTGCTTCACTTCTTTTTTGGATGCATGTCCAAGGGTGGGAGGTCCCTGATCCCTTTGGAATTATACAACTTAGGATGTGGAGTCTTTGAGTTGCTTATGTGTGGTGGATACCTCAGCAAATGATGTTTTTCATTGCTTGTAGATGTATATATTGGTCGGTGGAGTGAAGGTTCCCGACATATGTCCACATCCTTATATCATTGGAACGTGTGAATGTGACTTTACATGTTAAAAGGTCCTTGCAAATGTGATTAAGTAATCATCTTGAGATGTGGGGGTGGTTCTGGATTTCCCAGGTGAGCCCAATGTTACCACAAGGGTCCTTAGAGGAGAGAGGCTGGATAGTCCAAGTCAGAGAAGCAGATGTGATGCCAGAAGCAGATATCAGAGAGATAGAGATTTGAAGATGAAATGCTCCTGGCTTTGAAGGTGGAGGAAGGGGCCACAAGCCAAGGAACGCAAGCAGCTCTAGAAACTGGAAAAGGCAAGGATACAGATTCTCCCCTAGAGCCTCCAGGAGTAGTGCAGCTCTGCTGACACTGTGATTTTAGCCCTTTGAAACCCATTTTTTTCTTCTGACCTGCAGAAAAGTAAGATAATAAATATGTGTTGTTTTATGATGTTATGATTATGATTTGTTACAGCACTGATCTCTGTTTATTGGTACACATCCCAGGATGTGAACTCCATGATCTGTTTGTGAGTGTATATCTGATGGTGGAAGTCTCTGATCTGTGTGCAGGTGTATGAACCACATTGAGAGGTCTCTGAATGTTGAGGGTGTGTGTCCCAGAATCTGTGGTCTCTGAGCTGTTTGTGTGTGCATGTCCTAGGATGTGACATCTCTGAGCTGATTTTTGGGAGTACATTCCAGTAGGTGAAGTCTTTGAGATATTTAAGGATTCTGTTCCAGGTTGTTAGGTCTGTCATCTGTTTGGGGGTGTTTCCTGTGACATGAGGTTTCTGATTTGTTTGGTTACATATGTACCAGGATGTTAGGTTGTTAGGTGTCTGGTCTGTTTAGGTTTATATGTCTAGGGTGTGAGGTTTCTGAGCTCTTTGTGGGTGTATGTCTCAGGATTGAGGCCTCTGATCTGCTTGCTGGTAAAGAAATGTCCCAGCACATGAGCTCTCTGATCTGCTCATGGTTCTGTGTTACGAGATGTCAGGTCTATTTCTGGTGTTTTCCTAACCTGTGAGGTCTCTGACTTCATTGGAGTTGTACATTGCAGGATTTGAGATCTCTGTTTGTGGGTGTGTGTCTCAGGAGTGTATGGTCTCTGCATTGCTTGTGGAGTATATCCGAGGACGTGAACTTTCTGATCAGTTCGTTATATATGACTCAGGGCCTGAGGTTTCTGATCCGTTTGTGGATTGTGTTGCGGAGTTTGATGTCTGTGGTCTCTTTATGGGTTCATGTGCAGGTTGTAAGGCCTCTACTCTGTTTGTGGGTGCATATCCCAGGATTTCAGTTCCCTGACCTGTTTGATGCTGTATGGCACATAATCTGAGGGCTCTGCACTATTTTTGGTATTTGAGGTCTCTGATCTGTTTGTGGTTACATGTCCATGTTGTGAGGTCTGTTATCTATTTGTCAGCATATGTGCCAGGATGTGAACTCCCTGATACACATGTAGGGGTGTATCTGATGTGAATTCTGTGATCTATTTGCAGGAGAATGAACCAGGGTGGAAGGTCTTTAACCTCTTTGAGGATATGTGTCCCAGAATATGAATTCTCTGGTCTATTTCTGGATTCATGTCCTAGGATGAGTGATCTCTAATCTAGTTGGGTATGTGTGTCCAGGAAAGAAAGTTTGTGAACCCTTTGTGGTTTCAGGTCCCGTGGCCTCTGATGTTCATGGATACATGTCCAGTTTGTGATGTCTCTGATCTGTTGGTGTATGTCTCAGGATGTGAATTCCCTGATCTGTTTGTGGGTGGTGTCTGATGGTGTGAAATGTCTGATGTGTTCACTGGTGAATGAACCACTGTGTGAAGTCTTTGACCTTTGTTGAGGGTTTTATCATAGGATCTGAGTTTTCTGATCTGTTTATAAAAGCATACCCTAGGAGATGTTTGATCTTTGAGCTCTTTATGGATGTACATCCCAGCATGTGAGTTCTCTGAGCTGTTGGGGCATACGTGTTCTGATGTTCTAGGTTATCAGATCTCTGAAGGTTTTTTTAGGTTTATTTTCAAGCATATGTGATTTACATGCTGGCATATATATTCATATATATATGTAACAATATAGCTGTCCCTCAATATCTGTGGGTTGGAGGAATTGGTTCCAGGAGCCCTGTGTATACCAAAATCCATGAACGATCAAGTACCTTATATAAAATGATATGGTATTTGCATGTAACCTATGTAAATTCTTCTGTATAGTTAATCTCAAGATTTCTTATAATACCTGACACAATGCTATGTAAGTAGTTGTTATACTACATTGTTTTTATTTGTATTATTTTTACTATGTTTTTAAATTATTTTTTCCCTCAGTGTTTTTGATCCAGAGTTGGTTGAATCCGAGGGCCGATAGTAGATATAATATATATATTGTATGTGTGTGTATGTGTATAATATATATCCCTGATTTGTTGAGGTGTGTATGTGTCCAAGCTGTGAAGTTATTGAGCTATTTGTGGGTTATTTCCCTTGGTTTGAAAACCTCTGACCTGTTTGGAAGTATGTCTCAGAATATAAGCTCTCTGATCTCTTTATGGGTGTATATTGCAAGATTTCAGGTCTGTGATCTATTTGTGGCTCTTTTTTCTAGCATGTGAGGTCTCTGGCTTGATTATGGGTGCTTATTTCAGGATTGAGACCTCTGATTTGTTTATGGGTATCTATCTCAGGTTGCAAGGTCTCTGATCTGTTTGTGGCTATATGTCTCAAGATGTCAGGTCTGTATACCTATTCTGCATATATATCCTGCAGGTAAGGTCTCTAGGCTGTTTGTAGTTTCATGTTGCAGGATTCAAGGTCTCTGATCTCTTTTTGGTTGTGTTTCTTACATGGGGTCTGTGATCTGTTTGCTAGTGAATGTCACAGTATGTGAGTGTCTCTTTTGTGTGTATTTGTCAAGGATGTGAGGTCTAATTCAACATGTCTCGGATTGTAAGGTACCTAACCTGTTAGTGGGTTTATGTCTGAGAATGTTTCTTTCTGCAGTGTGCGTGTGTTTGTCCCAGGTTTGGAGATTTGATCTGTTGGGGGTGTATTTTGCAGTGTGTGGGGCCCCTGATATCTTCGTGGGTATACATCCTATTATGTCAGGTCCATGTTCTCTTTGAGTGTGTATGTCCCAGATGGTGAGTTCTCTTATGTGTTTGTGAGTTGAATTCCAAGTGATTGAAGACTCTGAGTATTTTTTGGTATATGTCCCAGAATGTGTCTCTGCTCTTTTTGGATGTCTGTTAGAGAGTGGGAGGTGTCTGATCTATTTGGAAGTGTATGACTCAGGATGTAAAGTCTGTGAATTGTTTGTGTGTGTATGTAGGTCTCTGGTAGCTAATGGTACCCCAAAGATGTCCACTTCCTAATCCCTGAAACCTACAATTATGCTAATTTACATGGAAAGGGGGACTTTGCAAAGGTGATTGTGAGGGACTTTGCAGAGGTGACTTTGTAGAAGTTAAGCATCCTGAGATGGGGATGCTTATCCTAGATTAACGGGGCAGGCCCAGTGTAATCACAGGTGTCCTCATATGAGGGAGGTGTGAAGGCAAGAGTCAGAGAGGGCTATGTAGTGATGGAAGTAGAGAAAAGATAATGGACAACATATACAGAGATCAAAGAGAGCTAGAGATAGATGGATACAAGGAGAGACAGAGATGGGGAGAAGGAAGAAAGGGGGCTGGAGAAAGAGAGAGAGAGAGAGAAAGACTGAAGGTGAAACAGACCTCTGGCTTTGAAGATGGAGGAAGGGGCCATGAGCTCAGGAATGTAGACAGCCTACAGAAATTGGATTCTCTGGCCAGGCATGATGGCCCAAGCCTGTAATCCCAGTACTTTAGGAGGCCGAGGTAGGCGGATCACAAGGTCAGGAGATGGAGACCATCCTGGCCAACCTGTTGAAAACCCATCTCTACTAAAAATACAAAAATTAGCTGGGCGTGGTGGCGCGTGCCTATAATCCCAGCTCCTCAGGAGGCTGAGGCAGGAGAATCGTTTGAACCAGGGAGTCGGAGGTTGCAGTGAGCCGAGATCACGCCACTGCACTCCAGCCTGGCGATAGAGCGAGACTCTGTCTCAAAAAAAAAAAAAAAAAAAAAAGAAAGAGAAAAAAAAAAAAAGAAAAAGAAAAAAGAAATTGGATTATCCTCAAGGAACTCCAGAAAGAAGTCAGCTTTGCCAACACCTTGACTTTGACTTTTACCCTGTAAGACTCTTTGTCGGAAATGTAAGATCATTGTAAGATCATAAGTTTTTATTTTTTATTTTTTTTGGTGACAGAGTCTCACTCTGTCGCCCAGGTTGGAGTGCAGTGGTGCCACGTCGGCTCACTGCAACCTCTGCCTCCCAGGCCCAAGTGATTCTCGTACCTCAGCCTCCCGAGTAGCTGGGACTACAGGCGCCCGCTACCACTCCCGGCTTATTTTTGTATTTTTAGTAGAGACGAGAGAGGTTTTGCCATGTTGGCCAGGCTAGTCTCGAACTCCTGGGCTCAAGGGATCTGCCTACCGCAGCCTCCCAAAAGGCCGGGATTACAGATATGAGCCACCCCCAGCTGAGATAATAAATTTGCATTGCTTTATGACAAAAAGCTTTTTTAGTGGTTTGTTTCAGCAGCAATAGAAAATCAATACAGTGTCTCAGGTTGTGCTGTCTCTATCTGGTTGTCAGAATGTGAACTCCATGATCTATTTGTGAGGGTGTGTGTCTGATAGTGGAGGTCGCTGATTTCTGTGCAGGTCTCTGATCTGATGATCTATTTGGTGGTGTGTGTCCCAGAATTTGTGCTCTCAGCTTTTGTGGAGGAGCGTATGTTCTAGGATGAGACATTTCCAATCTGATTTTGTGTACATGTGCCAGCGTGTGAGTTTTCTGATCTGTTGAGGTGCGTATGTCTAGGGTGTAAGGATTCCGAGCTCTTTGTGAGTACATTTCCTTTTTCTTGAAATTCTTGCCCTGTTTCTGGGTTTATGTCCCAAGATGTGAGACTCCCTGATTTGTCTGTCTCTGTGTCATGGAGTGAAGCCTCTGGTATGTCTGCTGGTGAATGAAGCAGAGAGTGAGGTCTCTCACCTCTTTTTTTGTTTGTTTTTTTGAGATGGAGTCTCACTCTGTCGCCCAGGCTGGAGTGCAATGGTGCGATCTTGGCTTACTGCAACTGCCGCCTCGCAGGTTCAAGCAATTCTCCTGCCTCAGCCTCCCAAGTAGCTGGGACCACAGGCGCATGTCACCATGCCTGGCTAATTTTTGTATTTTTAGTAGATCGGGGTTTCGCCATGTTGAACAGGCTGGTCTCGAACTCCTGACCTCAGGTGATCCGCCCACCTTGGCCTCCCAAAGTGCTGGGATTATAGGCATGAGCTACCGCGCCCGGCCTCTCACCTCTTTGAGAGGGTTCTCTCAGGAAGTGAGTTCTCTGATCTAATTCTGAATGGTTGGCCTAGGATATGAGGTCTTTGATCTGTTTGTGGGTATATATCCCTGGCATGAATTTTCTGAGCTGTTTTGCCAATATTTGGGGGTACTTATGATAAGCATATAAAATTTCTGGTTTGTGTGCTGGTATTTATAGCAGAAGTCAGGTTTTGTTGGGGTACATGTATCCATAATGTGAGGTTTTGGAGCACTCTGTGGGAGACCTCCGATCTCCTCTTGGGTCTGTACCCAAAGACAGCAGGTCTCTGTACTTCTTCAGGAGTATTTTCTGCATGTGAGGCCTGTGACCTGGTGGTTCGTGTTGTGGTATTAGAGGTCTCTGGTGTGGTTTCTGGTTGTTTCTCAGATAAGTCTGATCCATTTGTGCGTGTGTGTCATAGTATGTGAGTGTGTCATCTCCTCAGGGTGTTTGTAGAGGGTGTGAGTCCCATTCTCTTTGTGGTTTTATGTCTAATTTGTGAGGTTCCTGGCCTGTCTGTGGGTGTCTGTCAGTGAATGTGTTTTTTGTGTTCTTTGTGTCTGTGTGTCAAAGTCAGGAGTCTAGTCTGTTCGAGGGTGTTTGTCCCAGGATGTGGGGTCCCTGATCTCTTCGCTAGTGTCTATCCCAGCGTGTCAGGTTCTGGTTCTCTTTGAGAATGTACTTGGCAGAGTGTGGTTCTCTTATGTCTTTGTGGGTTTAATCCCCAGGGTGTGAGGATATGAGCATCATTTGGCGTATGCCCCAGAGTGTGTGGCTCTCTGATCTTTTTGGATTGATGTCCAGGAGTGGGAGTTCTCCGATCCCTTTGGAGGTCTATGACTCCAGCTGTGAGATCTGTGAGCCGTTCATGGGTGAAAGTCCCAGGATGTGAGGGTTCTCTTTGTGCATGTATGTTCTGTTTCGTCAGATGATAGATCCCCAAATACGTCCTCACCTCATTCCTGGAGCTTGTTAATATGTTGTCTTATCTGGAAAGGGGACTTTGCAAATACATATTAGGTAAGCATCCTGAGATGGGGGCAGTTATCCTGGACAATCCAGGTGGGCCCACTGTCATCACAAGAGTCTTTATATGAGGAAGGTAGGACCTTCAGGGTCTGAGAAGACTGTGTGTGTCCCATCAGAGAGGACCATGTGATGATGGAAGTAGAGTCACAGAAGGTGATGCGATGACAGAAGCAGAGGTCAGAGAGAGAAATTTGAAGCCAAAACTCTTGAATCATCTGATCTCTTGGGAATTATGCTGTAAGATGTCATGTCTACCATCTGTTTATGGGTGTGTTTTTCAGCATATGAAGTGTGACTGGATTATGGTTGTATACTGCAGGATTTGAAGTCTCTGATCTGTTTGTTTTTGTATGCTCCAGGATGTGAGATCTCTGAGCCATTTGTCCATGTACGTTGCTGGAGTGGAGGTCTCTGATCTGTGTGGGTGCATGTCCACGTTGTAAGGTCTCTAATCTTTTTGTCAGTGTATATCCCATGATGTGAGCCCTCTGATCTGTTTGCAACTATATTCCCAAGATGTCAGTTATCTATATGTATCTGGGTATGCGTGTGTCTCGGGGTCTGTTATCTGTATTCTCTTTATGGGTGTGACCTCCCCTAGATGTGAGGTCTTTGATTTGTTTGTCGTTGTATGTTCCAAGATGCAAGATTTGTGAATGGTTTGTGGGTGTGTTTTGCAGGATTTTATGTCTGTGATCTGTTTGAGGTTGTGTGTCATAGGATGTGAGGTTTCTGATCTTTTTCTGGGCAAATTTCCTAGCATGCGAGGTCTGTGAACATTTTGTCAGTGTCCCAGGCTATGTTATCTCTGATCTCTTCACATGTATTGCCAAGTGTTTAATGTCTCTGATTTGTTTTTTGCTGTTTGTTCCAGGATGTGAAACCCCAAACTGTCTGTGGATATGTGTCCCAGGGTGCGTGGTCTCTGATCTGTTTGTGGATTTGTATATCCCAGTGTTTGTTTACTGTCTGTGGATTCATTTCCCAGGATTTTTTTAGTGTATTTCCTAGGTTGTGCATTTATCTGGTCTTTCTCAATGTATATCCCAGGATGGACAGTATCTGTTCCTTTGTGGGTGTATATTCCTTGGTTTATGATCTCTGATCCTTTGTGGGTTTATATTTTAGGATGTGAAGTCTCTGTTGTGACTGTGGGTGTGTGTCCTAAGACGTAAATTCTCTGGCCTCTTTTTGGGTTTATGTTCCAGGATGACAGGTCGTCCATCTAGCTCTATGTGTATTTCTAGCCTGCAAGGTCTGTTACCTATTTGTGGGTGTAAGTCCAAGGGTATGAATTCTCTGATCTCTTTGAGGATCAGTGTCCCAGAATGTCAAGTCTCTGGTTTGGTTATGGGTGTATGTCAAGATGTGAGCTCTCTGATCTCCTTGTGGTTGTATGTCTCAGGATGTGAGGGTTCTGATCTGTTCTTGTATGTTTGTCAGCAGTGTGTAATCTCTTATCTGTTTGTGGCTCTGTGTCCCAGGTTGTGAGGTTCTGACCTGTCTTGATTTCTTTGTCCCAGCATATGAGATCTCTGAGGTATTTGGGTTTATGTCCCAGGAATTAAGTCTCTGGTTTCTTTGTGAATGTGTGCCCCAATTAATATGTGAGGTCCCTGATGTAGTCTTTGGTTTATTTCCCAAGGTGTGAGTGCTCTGATCTACTCATGGGTATATGTCCTGGCATGTGAAGTGTCTGGTATTTTTATGTGTATGTGTCTCAGGGACTGAGTTCGGTGATCTGTTTGTGGGTATAAGGCCCCAGATGTTAGTTCTCTGAAATATTTGTGGGTGTATGTCTCAGTTTGTGTGGTTTTTGATCTTTCTGTGAGTATGTCACAGGATGTGAGGTCCCCATTCTTTTTGGGTGTGTGTTTCCTAGAATTTGAATTTTCTGAGCTCTGTGTGTGTGTGTGTGTGTGTGTATGTGTGCGTGCATGTCACAGGGTTGAGGTCCCTGGTCTGTTTGTTGGTGTATGTCCAGGATGTGAGGTCTCTGATCTCTTTGGGTGTGTACGTCCCACAATTTGAGGCCTCTGAATTAGTTGATATTCTGCATCCAGCATATTAATTCTCTGAATTGTATTTTGGGGTCTGTACTCTTAAGTCTCAGAAGGATTCTGAATCCTGAATTCAAGGGTTCTGCACTTTTTCTGGTCTACATTCCAGGGGGGTGAGTTCACTGGGCTGTTTTGCAGGCTGTGTTTACATTGTGAGGTCTCTGAGCTGTTTGTCCACTGGTGTCCTAGGATACATGGTCCCTGAGCTCTTTTGGTTTCAAAGTCCCTTGACCTGTTTGGAATATATTTTCAGGTGTGAAGTCTCTGTTCCTTTTCAGAGGGCTCAGTCCCGGGGTTTGATATATCTGACTCATTAGGGGTTTGTTCCAGGGTTAAGGTCTCTGAGCTTTTAATGGGTGTGTGTTTGCCAGTAAGTGAGTTTTCAAAGGTGTTTGAAGGTCTATAGGTGTGAAATTTCTTAACTCTCTGGTTGTCCCTGTGCAGAGTATGATGTCTCTGAACTATTTAGCAGTCTCTCTTTTCAGGTGTGAGGTTTTGTACCCTTGTATGAGAACTCTGATGTATTTGAGTATCACCCCCGAACTGTTTTGAGCCAATGTCCCAAACGAATGAGTTCTCTGTGATGCCATGGGTTTTGTCCTAGGGTTGATTTTTCTGAGCAGTTTCAGGATCTGTTTCCAGAGTCTGATGTCTTTGTACTAATGTCTTTTTACTGTTTCAAGCTTCTGGAGTGGTTCACCCTCTGTGTCCCAAAGTGTCAGATCTCTGATCTCTGTATTCCTTGGTATTGAGGTCCCTCAACTGTTACGTTTCCAAGAGTGAGACAGTTCCTGTTGGGGGAGTCTCAGTCCCAGGGTATGAGGTCTGTGACTTATTAGGGGTCTGGTTCTCGGGTTTGGGGTCTCTGAGCAGTTTGGGGTTCTGTTATCAGTTTCTGACATCTCTCTAGTGTTTGGGGGTCTCTGTCCAAGTTGTATGTCACTGGGTCACTGGGCTATTTGGGGGTCTATATCCTAGGGTGTAAAGTTTGTCAACTCTGAGCATTTTTGCATTGTCTGTCTGCTGTGTGAGGTCTCTGGCATGTTTGTGGGTTTACTTTTCAGGTTGTGAGGTTAACTCTTTGAGGGTTTGTGTCCCATAATGTGAGGTGCTTGAGCTCTGTGGGCATACTTAGCCAGGATGTGATGTCTCTGAACTGTTTTCGTGTCTGTCTCCCAGGTTAGAAGTTCTCTGAGTCATTTGGGAGCCTGTGTCCACAATGTGAGGTCCTAAGCCGTTTTGGGTCTGTGTTCCAGTTACGAAGTCTCTCCACTGTTTGTGGCCAGCTTTGCACAAAGGTTTCCAAGCTGTTTGGTGATCCATGTCCATGACTGTCAGCCATCTGAAATCTTTCTGGATGAGGACAAAGGGCAAGTTCCATGAATGGTTTTGAGGACTGAGTACAGGGTGTGATATTCCTGAAGCATTTAGAGGTCTGCGTTTAGAGTGGGAAGACTCCAAACTGTTTGGGGGTCTGAGCCTAGGATATGAGGTTTCTAAGCTGTTTGGGGTCCGTGTCCAGGGGGTGTGATCTCAGTTCCTCAGGGATTTTGTCATAGGGTGTGAGGTCTTTAAGCTCTATAGAGGGTTTGTGTCCACATTTTCAGGTCTGTGAGGCCTCTGAGCTGTTTGGGGATCTGTCTCAGTGTATAAAGGCTGTGAGCTATTTCGGGGAGCTCTATGTCCAGTATATGACGTCTCCGAACAGGAATCTGTGTCCAGGGTGTGAGCCTCTCAGTAGTTTTCAGGCCTGTGTTCCAGCATATGTGATTTTAGGGCTCTCTAGTATTGTGTCCGTGGTGTGAGGTCTCTGGGCTGTCTGGTGGTCTGAGAAGAGGGTGTGAGGTCTCTGAACTGTTGGTCCATTTCTGTCCCAGTTTGTGAGTTCTCTGAGAAATTGGTGGATCTTTTCCCCTGATTGTGAAGTCTCTGAGCTTCCCGGAGGTCTGTAATCAGATTTCTAGGTCTCTGAGCTCTTTGGGTGTGTGGGTTACAAAGCGTGAGGTGTCTGAAGTGTTTGGTATTGTCTGTTACCAATGGAATAGAAATATATTGATTTCTAGGCTGCCTGGGCTCTGAACTGTTGAGGGGTCTGTGTCAGAAGGCGTGAGGTCATGTTTGAGCTGTAAACAGATTTGTTTCCCAGGTATGAGTCCTGTGAGCAGGGTCTGTTTCCAGGCTGTGAGATCTATAAGCTCTTGGGGTCTGCGTCAAAGACTTGAGTCTCTGAGTTGTTTGTGGCACTATATTCACGTGTAAGGTCTCTGGGATATTTACTTGTCTGTTTTCGAGGGTGTCTCTGAGCAATTTGTGGGTCTCTATCCAAGGTATGAGGTTTCAGAACCATTTAAGGATCTGTTTTCAGAGGGCGAGGTATCTCGGGTGTTTGGGCAGTCTGTGTCCAGGGTATGGCAGCTCAGTTGTTTAGGGGTCTGTCCCAGGATATTAAGTATCTGAGGGGTTTGGAAGTCAATGATCAGGGTGTGGAGCCTCCAAATAGTTTGGGTAGTGACATCTCAAGTTGTAAGGTCTTTGAGATGGTTGTGCATCTCTGTCATCAAAGGAAAGTTATCTGATGTGTTTGAGGTCTGAATCCCAGTAGATGAGGCAGTATGTGAGGTCTAAGAGCTGTTTAGGAGTCCGTAGCCCATAGTTTCAGTGAAACCTGTGTTACTTGCAGTGTGTCCAGTTCTGAGAGCTCTGAGATATATGTAGGTGTGGATCCCAGGATATGAGGTTTCTGAGAAGTTTGGGGTCAATATTCAGGGTATATGGTCTATGAGGCCTTATACCCTAGGTACCCTGTGTATGAGGTCTCTGGGCTTTTTGGGATCCTGTCACCTCTGTATGAGGTCTTTGAAATATTTGGGTATCTGTGTCATGGCACGTGAGGTCTCTGAGCAAAAACAAAGAGCACTGGCTCCCATTCAGGTTGAGAGATGATGAAAATGAGTAAGTATATCTGAAACGTTCTCTTCGTTCTCCGCTTTATACCCTGGCACCATATAGATGCTCAATAAATATTTGCAGAAAAAGCTTCCCCAGCACACACAAACTTTTCATTTTGAATGCAGGAGGCAGATTTTGGGTTCAAAGCCTTTAAGAGCAGGGAAGTTCCAGCTAGAAGGTCTAGCTAGAATATTATCACATTTTAATATTTCCATTGATGTATTTCTCTGGTTATTTTTGTTTGCTTATGGCAAGTGATTATGGTTTTTCCATTTAGACAGCAGTGGATTTGGTTTTCTCTCTCTCCACTTTGCTCCACTCCTCTTACCCTCCCCCTCACCCCCCCAGTGCTGTATATAGCACCTGAGGCCTGGGCACTTGGTCAGGCAGGAGGTGGCAGGGTCTAGCCAGACACTACCAGTCATGGCTGGTCACCACCAGTCATGGCCAGTCAAGACTGATCAAAGCTGGTTATGGTTAGTCTAAGCTGGTCAAAGCTGATCACGGCCAGTCAAGGCCAGAAACCACTGGTCATGGCTGGTCAGGATGGGTCAAAGCCAGTCATGGCCAGTCCAAACTAGTTAATTATAGTCACAGCCAGTCACAGCTGGTCCTGGTTAGTCACAGCAGGCCAAGACCAGTCAAGGCTGGTCAAAGCTGGTCAAAACCAGTCCATTTCAGTCCCTACTAGTCCAGGCCAATCCAAGCCAGTTCAGGCTGATCACAGCCAGTTTAAGCAGTCAAAACTGGTCAATCTCAGTCCAAGCCAGTCCTGATTGGTCAAGACGAGTTGAGGCCAGTCACGGCTAGCTACCACCAGTCACAGTCAATCATGACAAGTCAAAGTCGGCCAACACAGGTCAAGATCAGTCAAGTCCAGTCAAAACCAGTTATGGCCAGTCTAAACCAGTCAATTTAATTGCATTGTTTTGAGATAGGGTCTGGCTCTTTTTTGGAGACAGACAGGCTGGAGTACAGTGGTGAAATCTCAGCTCACTGCAACCTCCGCCTCCCAGGCTCAAGCAATCTTCCCACTTCAGCCTCCTGAGTAACTGGGACCACAGGCACATGCCACCACACCTGGCCAATTTTTGTATTTTTAGTAGAGACATGGTTTCACCACATTGCCCATGCTGGTCTCGAACTCCTGAGCTCAAGCAATCTGCCTGCCTCGGCCTCCCAAAGTGCTGGGATTAAAGATGTGAGCCACCACACCCAGCCTTAAGTGCATTTTAAAGTTTAAGTATAAAACAAACTTATTTTAGGTCAAGATGTTATATAGACAATGGTGTAAGTAATATGCTGTGGGGGCTGAAATTTTGAGGATTAGAGTCAAATGGCTGAGGTCTGAGGAACGTGTTCCTGGGCAAACCCAGCTCCCAGCCTCTATCCCCTCAACCCCCACCCACACAAGCACCTCACATCTTGGTTTGTTCAGTCGACAGTTCATTTTATTGATGCCCACTCCAGGCTGCGTAGAGTTGAGGGGTGTACAAGAGGAGAACCAGATTCAGTCCATGCCTGGAGGTTAGTCTGGGGGGCCGGCGGGATGGACACACAGACAGACACATAGATCTGGCGTCTGATAGCAGGGCATACAGTCTCACGTAGGGGCACTCTGGGCACAGGTAGTCAGAAAGGACTTCCTAGAGAAGACCTCACGGGGTGGGGGAGCAAGGAGCAAGGCAGCCATCAGAACCTTCACCTTTTGTACATTTGTAGGCAGGTGACTTTTGAGACCAGTGGACCCAGGATGAGCGCAAAGGGCTGGGGTCTGGGAATGGCAGGCAGCAAGGGCTTCCCTCTCGCCTCGTCATCCCATAGTGGGGAAGCCATCTACCCCACTCCCAATTCTTGGCCTGTACTTTGCCTTCTGCCACATGGGCCCTTTCCTGGGATCCACCTCCGTGGTTTTCAAGGCTTCCCTGAGACAATCCACGTGGACCAGGTGCTCTACCCAGTGCCTGGCACCTCATCACCACCCCATCAATGCACACACTCTTGTCCTAAGTGCTATCTACGGACTATTTAGATCTTGGTTCCAGCTCTGAGTGGTGTCAGCGGTCTTGACATCCCAGGTCAGGGCCCCCAGCAACTGTAGAGCTCCCAAGAGCCCTAGGTACCTTCTCTGCACTGTGAAGGCAGAGCTCGGTCCCAGCCCACCTCCAGGGCTGGCCAGCTCTGTACTGCCTTCCTGTCACTGCTCAGTGGGCCATGGACACCCACTTCCCTTCCAGTGGCATGTGGGCATCCACTTCTCAGATATGCAGCCCTAAAGAAGAGACCCTACAGCTCTTTGGGCCAACACTAGCCAGCTGTAAGCACGAGCAGAAACCAGCCTCAGCCCGTAGCCCAGGGACCCCCTTTCTTTCACTAGTACAAAGTTTCTGTGGTCGGGGAACCAGCTTCATGTCGGGCTGGGCACTCTGGCCTCTGATGTCTGCTTGCCCTGGGGTTGCTTCCCCATACCTTTGGGGTAGTAAGGAGGAGGCCTGCAGCAGACCCCTCAAGCTCCAGGCAGAAGCAGGTGCAAAAACAAATATATTCTGGGGCTGGGCTGGGACTCACCCCTTGGACCTCCTTAATAGGCCATGAATCCCAACGACAGAAAGTCTTGATGTTGAAAAACTATTTCTGAAGGTGGGTGGGGGTTTGTAAGTGCAACCCACAGATGGGGCTGGGACAGGGAAAGGGGACTCCTGGAGTCAGTCCTCACCACGGCCACAGCCCTGAACGTAGAGCAGGTAGGAGCAGGTGGGGGCAGGTGGAGGCAGGCGAGGCCCTGGCAGTCATTCTTGACAGGAGGGCAGCGGTGGGGGAGGTGCGTGTAGCTTCAGGCCCCCTCGGTCAGTCTGGCCTCAGACTTCTAAGGGCTAGAAGAGGTATTTGCGGCAGGACTCAGTCCCACACTTGCACTCAATACGGACCCGCTTCTTAGGGGAGCCAGGGAGCCCAGCCAGGCCAAAGTTGGAGTCCATGCGGGTGCTCTCCATGTCCACGGGGTCCACTGTGGAGTCACAGCCAGGGAGGAGAGGAGGGAAGGAGGCAGGGAGGGAGGGGGAGGAGGGAGGGAGGAAGGCAGGAAAGGAGGCAGGGGACTTGTTAGAAGGCCTGGATGAAGGGTCCCACTACCCTTTATACCATGAGACCAAGGATCCTGGGGGCTGGGAGCAACTCTGGAATTTGAGTTGGGAGGAGATCTTAGGGTTGGTGGTTTGGGGCTAGGGCCAGGGCTCAGCACTGGAGGTTGTTCAGGCCAGGGGTTGAGGAATGCTGGGGGAGGCAGGGAGCTATCAGGGAACCAGGAGGGTCATTTTAGGTTGAGGGGGGGGGCAGGGGCAGGAATAGAGGGCTACCTGGGCATCCAGAGGTACATCTGAACTCTCCTACCAAAGACCTACCTTTGAGGGTCTCAGAGGTGGCTAGCTTATCAAGGAGGGGACTGGCTGGAGGCCACAAGGGTGTCCAGAGGCTTGGGATGAAGAAGGCCAAAGGGAGCTAGGAGTGGGGAGGGGCTGGGGGATGAGGGAAATTCAGTCAAGACTGGAGTCAGGAGTGTCTTAACTCTCCGGGAATCTTGGGAGAAGTTGGTATGAATGCCTCAGGGTTAGGGTTCAGGAGCTGGGAATGAGGAGACTCAAGGGGTAGGCAGGGGTCTAGTAGTCCGAATGGGGACTGGGAGTCAGGAAGAGCATCTTAAAGCCCCCGCTACAGAATTTTCCTTGGTTCTCTGAGTGATTGGTGTGCCTTCGGGAGGGGTCCTTGTGTCCTAAGTCACAGTGCGCCCCTGCCCCCAGTCCCGTGCCACCCCCACCTTGCATGTTGTAATCAAAGGTGAGCTCCTCGCCTGCCCGGATGGTTCTTGTGGCAAAGAAAGCGATGCGGGGCAGCCGCTCATCAAGGTTGTCTATGAAGACGTTGTACACCTGCAGGTTGGGGTCACACTGGGCGAGAAAGAACAGTTGGGAGAGTGAGGAGGGGCCCCTGTCTGCCCCTCTTGACCCCCTGCCCGCCTGCCGGGGGTACCCACACTGTGGTTGACAAAGTGGGAGATGTTGCCATAGTAGGCGGCATCCACGGTGTACACGTCCTCCACGTAGTCCAGGTCAAAGAGGTAGGTGGCACCCTGGCGGTCGTAGATCTGGCCCCGTCGCTCTGCCTCCTCTGAGGTAATGATCTAGGGAAAGGGCCATGGGTGAGGGGAGATTGACTGCGAAGGCTCAGGAAAGCCGGCACTGCTCCTGACCTCCGAAGGACAGGGAGCAGGAGGCACCCCTGCCCATGGACACACGCAGGCAGTGACGCAGAGGGTCTGTTGGCCCTTCTTGGGGAGCTGGGCCTCAGTTGGCAACCACCCGGCCCGCCTCAGGCCTCTGGCTAACAGGAGTCGTCCCTGGCGGTGAACGCAGGCTGGCCTGGCCGCAGGGCTCAACTGGGGCCATGTGAGCGCCTCCTGCCGCCACCCAGCAAGAGCTGCCCAAGAACCCCTGGAGCCTCCAGCACCCTGGGACAGGGCAGGAAGGTGATCAGGAGAGACCAAAGCAAGGGCAAGAAAGAAAGTGACCCGGGGTGCCACAGGGAGAGACACTGACTGATCCAGGCAAGGGAGCCTGAGCCCGTATAGGACCCAGCAGGGAGGGCGTGGGGAGAGGGGAAGAAGAGATCCAGGCCGTGGGGAAAAGGGGCAAGGGCCTCAGGCAAGAGAGGTGGAGGCAGAGGCAGAGGGAGGCCGAGGTCCAGAGAGCCAGAAAGAGGCTGAGGCCACACACTTCAGAGACAGCAGCAGAGAGGGAGGAAAGATGAAGGGAGAGCACGGTGAGAGGAGCTCTCCCTCGGCCCAGGGCTGTGTGGTGTCAACTGGTGCTTCAGACAGCAGTGGGTGCCTCCTCCCCAGCTGGGTCCCTGCCTGTCCTAGGAAACAGGAAGCTTTGCTGCCATCCTAGCCCCAGCCTGTCCTTGCCTCCCAATCCACCCCAACAAATCTCTCCTCTGCGGCCCCATGGCCCCTCTTCCCTGAGGTCAGCAATGGCAGCCTCCTGGCAATCCCTAAGCATAGCTGACCAGGCCCTTCCCTGGGTGGGGGTCCCACTGTACCTCAGCCAAGAACAGTGCACAGCACACAGGAGACACATGGGGACTGCTGTTTACTTTGATTCTGCTTGCTGGCTTAGCAGCCTGTCCTCTGTCCAAGTGGCAGCCCTCCAGGTAGCTCCAGCACTCCCCTGCCACACTTTTTCCTTCCCTTCCCTTCTCCAGAGACCCCTCTCAGGCCTCCTTCCTTGCTCACCCTCATGTGGGCCGGTGACCATGCCCTTCTGACTTGGGAATCCATCTCCTTAGCTAGGATGGCCACACTGGTGTTCTCCCTGGCTGTCCCCTCAAGGCTGTGTTCCATGCCAACGGCTGACTAACAATGCCTTGAGGAAACCAAGATTTACACCCCCCCCGCCCTCGGGCCACACTACCCACTGCCCCGTGTTCCAGTTCTGTTCCTTGAGGAACCTGGCTCCCCTGCACCCTGTTTTTGTTTGTTTACTCATCCATTCGGTGGGTTTTTATTGAGGCCTTCCTTGTGCCCAGTCCCAGCACCCAGGGCTCATGGTCTGATCAGGGAGACACAGGGACCAGGCCCAGTCACCATTCTCAGGGGTCACAGGTGGGTAGGGGATACACAGGAACCAGGATTGGTCCCTTCCCTCAAGGGGTCAAAGTCTGGTCACAGAGAGACAGATTCAGATACCCACAGTGTAAGATTGTGATCAGAAAACAATGCTTAGGGCTTGAGGGGAAATGGAGAAGAGAAGGATTCTCTAAAACAAGTTGCAGATCATAAAAGGGCTTTACCACCTGGTGGAAGAGTGGGGACTCTCTCCAAAGGGCCACAGCATGAGGGTGGAATATGTCAAGATCAATCTCCCTTCACCTCTGGAGAACACACAGTCTTCCTTGTGGCATCAGCTCAAACAGATGGGACCTCTCTGGGCAGCCTTCCAAGCTTCCCGTTCTTCCCCTACCTCAAAAGCTGGCCACTTGTCTGATAAAGCCCTGGGATCAAAGGGCAGCCTCTCCCAGGCTCACGGGCCTAGTGGGTGGGGTATGAGCCATGTTTTTCACTGTAGGGCCCTCCTCGAGCCAGGGGGAGTGCCCACATCCTCCCTGGTCTCCATCTTCGTGCCTATTCTGCCACTACCTGCTCTCCCAATCTCACCAGGAGTGAGTCATACTGCAGGCCCTCCAGGGCACAAACGCTTCCTGGTTCCGTCTCCTCTTCTTTTCAGTCCCATTCTCTAATGACTGGTCAACCCTGAAAGCTTGGGAACAGATCGGCCTGTCTCTGCTCCCTAACAGCTCTCCAGAATGAATGGAAAAGACAGGCTATAAGCTGGCAGTTCTGAGAGGGTGCTGACGTGATTGGGAACTAGAAGACTTGGAGTCAGCTGCTGCTCTGCCCCCTCCTGGACATGGGATCCTGAATGTTCTCTCTGCCTGTTTCCTCAGCCAAAAAAAAGAAAAGCTACAGCCTGGCAGGGCACCAGTTTTAGACATTATTTGGGCCTTTATTTATTTTTATCCATTGTACTACTTTTGTGATTTTAATGAAGTTATTCCACCTCTGGGCCTCAGTTTTCTCATCTGCAGAATGGGAATGACAGTGACAAAATCCCAACCTGACAGGGACTTTTGTAAAGATGCATACAAGATCATGGATGTGAAAGGTGTTCCTGTTTCTGATAGGAGAGTG
>NC_045445.1:99758256-99791764 GCF_002776525.5 Piliocolobus tephrosceles | reverse complement strand
AATGTTAGGAGTGGTTATGAGGACCACTTATAAATGTAAGGCGCACCCTTATTTTATGTGCCCTTTACCAAGAAAGGAAAAACTGCTGTTAATTATAAATGATACACCATGATTTAATTAAGACAGCTTCATTTCAGAGATGTTAAAATAGGAAGAAAATGCATGTTTTAGAATGGGTAAAATAGGCTGGCATTGTCTCTTGGGTGAGGATGGGAATGTTCTGCAGGAACGTGAAAGTTCTGACCCAATGTGGGAGGCTGCAAAGGAGGAAAGGGCAGCTCCCGTGGAGGGAGCTCTTGGTACAGACTGTCAGTACATGTCCCAGCTGAAGGACAGTAGATAGCATGGTGTGCAGATAGGTCCTTGATTCCGTAACACCCTGGCAGCGTCTGGGACGGCACTACAGAATCAAGTAAATTAGAACTGCTGCAACGAAATTTATGACTATTACCCCAAGTAGGATAAATAAAGACTACAAATAGGACCCTATCCGGTCAGGCTGGGTCCTGTAGCCAGATGGGTTACAAAAAAACTTGGTCTTCTGGACATTTTGGATTTGCTGAAGTTTGGACTGTGCTGATAATGTTTGTATCAAACTTACTGTGTACTGAACACTGTTCAAGTGCTTTTTCCAAGTGCTTGATACATAGTAACTCATTTAATTTTTGTAACAAGTGTGTGAGTTGAGTGCTATTATTGTTCCCATTTTGCAGATTAGTAAATGCAGGCACAGAGGTTTAGTGACTGCTGATGAGTAGTGGAGCTGGGATTCAGCCTCAGGCAGTCAGGATCCAGAGTCCACTCTCCTAACCATTTGCTATACTGTCTCTTCAGAGGGGGATGCGGGAAGATGAGTTTGGCTCTTTCCGGAGGCCTGTGGCACCATCAGGAGGACCCACAGGTCTAAGAGTGCTGGAGGGCGACCAGGAAATAGTGCAGCAAGAATGTGTGGAGAGCAGGAAGGGTGAGGACAGGGCTGAGAGGATCCCTGGAAACCTTGATGTTTCCAGGGTAGAGGATTAAAGACACTAAGGAAGAGCAGCCAGAAAACTCTCAGGCCCAGGAGGGTCCGAGGCTGCCCTTGGGGTATAGAGTCTTCCTCCTCGACTGTCAGGACCCTGTGTGGTGGACAGTGTTTCCTCCAGATGCCAGTACAGTGAGGCTGAGATACTTCTTGCTCTGTGCAGCCCCTAGGACAGTGGACTGTCGGGGTCCTGTGGTCTGGACATGTCCTCCTCCAGAGAGTTTGGGTTCCTTCAACCTCTGGACACTTCCTCCAGAGTGTCAGGACACTGAGGGCATGGACACTTACCCCGATACTGTCAGGGTGCCCTTGGGTATAGACTCGATCTCCAGGCTGTCTGGATCCCTCTGGGGTGAGGACACTTCTTTTTCCTGACTGTCATGACAGCATGGGTGTGGACACTTCCTAAATCAGACCAGGTCCTCTAGAGTGTGGAGAGCACAAGCTCTTCCTCCAGGTCACTGGAGTCACTGTGAGAGATGGACTTCCTACAGATTATCAGGACTCTCTCCCCCTCCCACTGTCAGGAGCCCTCAGGGTGTGGACACCTCCCCACTCCTCCTTCCAGATGGCCAGGTCCTGTGGCATGTGGACATCTCCTCCAGCAGGGTTATCTGGACAGGGTGTGGCTGTCTCCTTGCCCAGACTGTCAGGGTCCTCTGTGGTATAGATTGTTCTGCCCAAGATTATCTCTGTCTCTGTGGGGTGTGACCCTCTCTACTTTACAGTTTCTCAGAGCAGGAGCCTCTCCTTGTCATCAGTATCAGTGCTACAGTGTGGACACCCTCATGTGAGTGTTCCTCAGGCCAGTTTCTGTCACTTTCCAACCATATCACACCCCTAAGGGACCTATGGAAATATATAGAGGTATCTGGGGTTGTCACTATGACAGGGCACACTCATGGATTTAAATGGTAAAGGTCCAGGAATGCTAAATGCCCCCAATGCTTGAGACAGTTCTACATAACAAAAATTCATCTCATCCCAAATGCTAACTGCATCCCATCTTAGAATGTGACATTTTTCTGTTGCAGATACTTGTTATCTACTTGCTAGTTATGGCTATGCTTTAGCCTTGTGCAGCTGGGCACATGGCTAAAGCACATCCCGTTGCCTCCCTTGCACGGAGGTGAGGCCAGTGACTCAGTTCCAGCAAGTGGAGCATGGGCAGAAGTGATGGGTGCTGCATCTAGGCCTGGCCCACTAGGATGGGCCCCTTCTATCCCCCACTTGGCCCGCCTGCCAGGCAATGCTGAGGATCTAGTGGTGACTCCAAGGCTTCAAGGCACAGCAAAGGCACAGGAGGGAAAGAGCCTCGGTATCCCAGTCGCTGTGTGAAAGGATACCCACCCAAACCCCCACAGTGGACTGCTCCATAAGCAAGCAAACTTGTAATGTGCAAAGTCACTAAGATGAGAGGGTTGTTTTTACAATGGCTGGCTTGCCTACTACACTCAGCTTTCCCCAGTGTCCTGAAAGTGTAAAGGAGTTAGCCAACCTTTGTCCAAAGCATGTCTCATCCTACTCCAGACTGCGTTCCTTCTGTGCAGACTGGTAAAACAATGCTCCTCAGGCAGATACTGCTTGGTGATAAGATGGGCCCTTGTGAAATGAGAAGAGGAAGTGCCTTTCCAGCTGATGCAGCCCTATGCCAGACCACATGGCCTGATACAAGGAATGCTAAGGCTGCCTGGATCTCAGCTCCCACTTTTCTTCTTTGCTAAGTACCCTGATAAAGTCAACCCAGTGCAGAAGTATTTCGGTGTTTCTGTAACCACCAGCATGGCCATGCTGGTGTGTACCAGCTTGGAATACTTGTCCCTGCCCGATGTCCCTATGACACTCAGATCAGTGTACGAGGCCTTTCCCATGGGGAAAGCAGGGAGTTGTAGACACACAGTGAGGAGAGCTGGGTGCACACTGTGAACACAGGGTGGGAAGAGCTGCACACACACACTGGTCCCATCTCCCTACCTCTCCCACGTACTCCATGACGAAGCTGTTCTTGCGAATCTTCTCCAGGGTGCGGACGCCCCAGCCACGCCCATCATCCGTGCGGAAGATGCAGAGGTCATATCGGATGCCTTTCTGTACCACGCGATTCGGGCAGTCATAGCCGCAGCGGCAGCGGGAGTTGCACTCGTAGATGGGCAGCCCGGCTCGAAGCCGCACCTGGCCCTGGTCATTGTAGGCAAACTTGTGCAGTGACGCCCCCGGGCAGCAGCCTCCAGTGGGTGCCCACAGACAGTCCTGGCACTCGCAGCCCACAGCCACCTGGTTGAGGGTGATGCCCTCACCAACACGGTACTCATTGATGTACACGAAGGCCCGCGGGGGGCCGTCCAGGTCCACCTCATTCTCTACAGTGATGCGTCCCAGATGGCTGCGCTTGGCATTGAGCTCCTGCTCCCAGCGACGGAGCGCCCGCCTCTGCTTGGCCTTCTGCACCAGGTAGTTGGCCAAGCTTGGGTCCAGGTGCCGGGGGGTCTTTGACCGGTGGTGCCGCCGGAGCAGCTCCCTCTCTAAGTCCTTGTGGAACTGCTTGAGGATACGCACACACTTGAGATTCTGCCGTGGCTCCCAGGTGCTCTCTGAGTCTGGATATCCGCGCCATTTCACCAGGTAATATTCCTGTTCCTGTTGGGGTTGGGTAGCGGAACGGTGGTATCATAAGTGGTGAGATCTTTGGGCCAGCCTTCATGGGGCTTCCATCCCAAAGCTGATGGATAACACCTAACCCACCCCACCCTTTTTCTGGAATGACTTCATGCAGTGGTTAAAAAGCATGGGCTCTAGAGTGAGGATTACCAGGTTCAAATCCTGCTCTCCCCCTTACTGTCTGTCCAAACTGTTCCAACTTTTAATTAATCTCCCAAACCCACTCCCCTCCTTGGTCTTCCCCATCATCAGCTCCCTCCTTCTAGCTGTTCAGACCGGAACTCCTGGAGTCATCCTTGAATCCTCTTTTGTTCACACTTCCGACATCCACCCTCCGCATATCCGGTTAGCCCCACCTTCAAAATACATCCAGTGACAAACCATCGTCACTGCCACCACTATGGCTCACCTGGACCCTGACAAGTCCTTGCCTGTTTTAGGCAGCTTACATGTATTATTAACTAACTTAATCCTCACAACCCGACATGAGGCGGATGCTCCTAGTCATCCCCCTCTTACGACAAAGGAAATGAAGTACTGAGGGTTTGGGTAGGTAAACACAACCAGGACTGGAACCCAAGCATGCTGACTCCAGTTTGTTCTCCTAACCATCCTGCCACTCCCCCTTCTGGCAATAACTCCCCATTTCACAGTTGTTAGGGGATTAAATGAGTTTCCGAGAGGAAGCACCTGGCATACTGAAAGTGCTCAATAGCCGTTAGCTATTGACATTTCCACTCCAGGGTTCAGCATCTCAATCTTTGCAGTTACTTTGTATTCCTAGGGAGATGGGAAGAGAATTCCTTCCGGCTCCTGCCCCCATCAGAAAGCTACTTAGTTTCCCTATCTGTAACATAGGGATAAAAGGGTCTGTTGATCCTATTTTTTCAGGGTCAGAGGAGAAAATTCCCTTTGGAAACAGATGTGGGCAGTTGGGGACAGGAGGGCAGGACACTAACTTCCTTGTGACCTGTCCCCTCCCAGAGCATGGTCACCCCAGACTCACGCGGATCTTCTTGTAATCGCACAGGTACTCGACTTCAAAGTCATAGAGGTTCCTCTTAGAGATACCGAGGGCAGGGCAGGAGAGCTTGGCCAGGCGGCACAGGTCCTGCAGCTGATTCCAAGAAGACTTGCAACATACGCTGCAGCCTGGATCAAGCGGGGCAGAAAGAACTATTACTGGGCAGTCTGACAAGGCCAGGAGTCAAAGGGGACCCCAAATCCTCCCTGGGACATCCCAAAGACTGCCTAAGAGTCAGGGAAATTTAATCCACAGGCCTTCCCCAATGCTGAGACTGTTCTACAACAGAAATGTGCTTTGAACCCCAATGCTCACTGCCCAAGGCTGCCCCTGGAGCAGCAGACCTCTGAGTGGGGTTTGCAACATGAATTGTCCTAAAGGAATCTATTTCCAGAGCTTCAAACTCCATGTCATTCCTAATACTGCCTGCAAACCTGCTTTGGGTTCAGGACCTGACTACCCTTCTCTCCACTTTGCAAAAGAAAGAGAACAACCCCCCATCTCAGTAGGATGCAATGCCCTGAGGTGTTGGGGGTGGCGGGCACGGATGGGAGGACAAGATTAAAACCTCCAGGGCACCAAACAAAGGCTAACTGGAAAGACTGGTCTTTAATCCCTTATCTCAAACTCCTGGGCCAGATGTGTTTTGGAATTCAAAATTTTTTGGATTTTACAAGACTAGTTCTAGGATACATCACCTAACACCCCCAGCGTGGCCACGGGACATCAAGCTATAATCAAATGCATTAACCATCCTGCAGCAAAAGTATGAATTTCCCACATTAAATAGGAGAAATAGAGATATAAAATAGCCTCACAGAATAGTTCCACTTTATAATCTACTTTTGCCATAAATGGTGCCAAATTTAAGAAAAGGATTTCAGTTTTCAGGGCTTTTTAGATTTCGGAATTATGAGCAAGAGATTGTGGAATGCTACTACATCACAGGAAGGCTCCTTAAATGATCAATCTGGGTGCCTTAAATCCACAAGGTATATTTTTTCACACTACATTTTGACTTTCTGTCTCATCCACCTTTCTGTGAAGAGTAAAGCTCATCCAAAGGGTTATGCTCTGAATTTATACGCAAAGCAGTACAGATTAGTGACACTGATTCTTTTAAATATACCTGGTCTATTTATGGGGCTGCCAAAATTTTGTAAGACATAGAGATTTTAAAAAATAGATTTCTTTCTGATTCAAGGCACATTCTTAATCAATGTGCTTTAGAAGCCATTTTATCAAATCAGGTCTCAAAAACATTCCAAGGGCAGTCAGTCCTCATCTTACTTCATCTTTTTAAAATGTTTAATATTTTCTGCCTCCCATTGCAAAAATCACACTTAAACTCTAGATGTCAACCTAAAAACGTACAAGAGCTTTTCAAAATTATTTCATGTGCAAGCCATACCCCCCCACTTAGGCAAGACCAAGTGGAGACCGAGCCCGCATGTGCCAACGCTTTCCTCTCCTCGCAAACCCCTTCCTTCACTTGCATTGGAAACCCCACTTAAGTGGTCCCAACTAATACCTCCAGCTGCTGGCTCCGGAACTGGCCACAGGTGGACTCTCCTGAACCCCTCAGAGGTCCCCCCACTTGTGGAACCCGTCCTCCCTGCGGCTTTTGTCACATAGAGGGGCCCCCCCAACATAACTGAGTCACCCCTCTTTCCCTGCACATGGGGGAGTCCAGCTGTCCTATTAGGAAGGCCCCATTTCCCTCTTCTGGGGGATCCTCTATTCCAAACCCTTCTCCCATCACGCTGAGAGGCGATACGTTCCCCCTGAAGAGTTCCCTGTCCTCGCACTCTGAAGGGGGGGTCTGTCCCCCTTATCTTCCCTCCCCTTCCGGCGTCTCGCGTGGACACCGAATGGGTAACGGTCACCGGGGGCCGATTTTCCCGCGCGCGGGCGCGGCCTCCCCGACAAGCCCCCGCGCGTGCGCGCGCCGGTCCGGTCGCGATCTGCGGCGCGCGCCCCCCCTCCTGCGTCCCCACTTAGCCCCAGGCCCGCTGCGTTCCGAGGTACGCGCCCCCTCCCCTGAGCCCCGCCCAGCCCCGCGCACCAGGCCCGCGCTCCCCGAGCTCCATCCTTTCCGCGCCGAGCTTCCGGCTCCCGGCGCCGGGGCCTCAGACGCCGGGGTCCCGAGCTGGCGACGCCACCCCTCCAGCCCACCCGGCCCGGCCAGCGGGCCCGCGCCTCTGTCTCCACTGCTTCACCTTTTAAATTTTCCGCCATCTTTCCCCACGGCTAACGACATTCGGGCCTAGCCGGCCTCGCGAGAAGAGAGCTCGCGCGGGCGTGGCCGGGAACGGGCAGCCTATTGGCCGCGGCTCGCGACTCGCAGCACCCGCACGGACCAACCGGAGAGCCGTGACCGAACCCCTCCCTGCCGCCCGGCTCGGTCCCGGAGGCGGGTGCTCGCCGCACTTTCCCAGAGTGCGTCTGGGCGGCGGCGGCAGCGGGAGCGACAGTGGCGGTAGCTAAAGTTGCCCGAGGCCCTGCCCGTGCGCTGGTCTGTCTGTCACACTGCTAGCCAATCACCTCATCAGCCAGTCACAGTGGCTCCTGAGTTCTGTCATACTCCCTGTTATCACCGTCAGTCAGCCCGTCATCACATTTTAACCCCAAGCAGGCCGGGGGCTCCCAGGTGGACTAGCGCCACATCCAACCGCTCAGGCGGTCGCACCAGACCGGTGCCTAATCAGATCCCCGGCCCCCATCCACACTGCTGGGCAGTCAATACCGGCTTCCATTTGTGCCCCCGGGCCAGCGGCGACTCCTTGGAGGCAGGCAGACAGCACTGTTAGCCAGCCAGCCTTATCATTCCCTATTACTGTCTTGTCCTCAATCAGTCCTCCTTTCCACCCACCATAGCTCTGGGACCAGCTGCGATTCTCCCTGGCTAAATCCTCTCATAGACTGCAGCATCCAGCCATGCCCCCAGGCGGGCTGTGATTAGGTCGGGGCAAGCTGTCATTGTCAGCATCTAATACAGCCCTGTTGGACACTATCAGTTGATCACTGTCTTTCCCTCAGATTACTTCTCATTCACACCATGATCAGTCACAACACCCAGCTAGGCCCTCAAAGCAAATAGTCACAGCAACTAGAGGTACGATTAAGCCTCCACACCACCTGTCAGTGGGTCAGCCAGTCTGTCATTTCTCAGGCGACTCATCCCCACCATTGGTCAATCAGTCTCCTCTGATGCGTTGAAGCTGAGATTTTATCAGGGCAGACAGTCCGTAACCACGTACAGCCATCGAGTCAGACGGTTATGCTGATTTTGCTGCTGGCCAGCTGGCCTGTGACTCGTTCAATCCGCCCCTCATCACATCGTCAGTCATTCTCAGCATCCGACTGACCGCACCGTCTGTCAGGTGATCAGTCAGTCATAGCACTCAGCCAGGCCCTCCAGCATGCTGTGATTCGAGCAGCGTGGACAGTTGATTACCAGATACAGCTGCCCAGCAAGCAGCCACGGATATGTTGACCAGTCAGCCTGAAGTTTCCCCAGGTGGCCCTCCTTTATACAGTGCCAGACAGTATAACATCTAGACATTCCCCCAGGCCAGCTGTGATTCCTGACAATAGTCATTCACAACATCTGGCCACCCAGGCAGGCAGTAGCACCACGGACCATCAGTCAGCCAGCCTGCAAGGTCCTCAGGAGGCTGCCTGTCTTTTCCACTGTCAGGCTACCAGCCCCAGCTAGTCCTAGGCAGGCTGTCATTCAGTTAGATGTTCAGGAAACTGCGCTGTCACTTCCTCAAATTGCCCCCTCTCCCTGTCACTCCATGAGTTCTGTAGTCAACCAAACGGTTATACAGTTAACCAGACGGATTGTCTGTCTGCCTGCTGGTCCAGCTTAATGAGCTGTGAGCTCATTAAGAAGTGACTGGCTGGTCTGAGGTTCCGTCAGCCCTAGCTTGCCCTGAGTGGGACAGACAGGAACGAAAGTCCCACCATGTATCCCCTTCCCTCCCTTATTCCTTCTCGAGCGGAGTCAGATTTTCGTCCTCATGTACTCCCAGTCTCCTCGGGCAGCAGGACTCTCCCACTCCCGGGTGTCCAGGAGACCTGTCCAACCCACAAGAGTGATTTAAGACAGGACCTCTGCCTGTCTGGATCTGAGAGGGAGATAAAGGGGTCTGTGACCAGTAGTGCCCCAAACCACTATAAAGTAGTGGGCAAAAGCCTGGATTCTGGAGCCTGACTACCTGGACTCATATCCAGGCTCTGCCATTTACTTGTCCTTAGGCAGTTTCTTAAATTGGTCTGTAAAACCTCGAGTAAGTGACCTTGGGGTGGGTGTCTCTTGCTCATCTGGAAAGTGAATCATTCTGGACTAGCACTTTTTCAGGAGACCTCAAAAGTTAAGAGGCCATCTTAGAGCTACCGTGTCCCACCTTCAGCCATTTGTAAGTTCATTCAGCATTAAATTAATGGCTACTGCGTTGCCCAATGCTGGGGCCAATATAAGGTTTTATTCATTTCAAGCTTCCCAGGTTTGACCTATTGTAATGTAAACCTCAGATTGGAGTGTAACACAAATACAGAAGGGTACACAGACCAGGGGTGAACACTGTAATGAGTTTTCACAAGCAGACCTACATGTGGAACCAGAATGCAGGCTGAGCAACCATTTAGCCAGATCTCAGAAGCATTTAATTGTTTTGTATAAATCTATTGGGTACAAGTGTAATTTTTTTTTTTTTTTTTTTTTTTTTTTTTTTTTGAGACAGAGTCTCACTCTGTCACCCAGGCTGGAGTGCAGTGGCGTGATCTTGGCTCACTGCAACCTCTGCCTCTCAGGTTCAAGCAATTTTCCTGCCTCTGCCTCCTGAGTAGGTGGGATTACAGGCGTGTGCCACCACACCTGGCTAATTTTTGTGTTTTTAGTAGAGATGATGGGGTTTCACCACGTTGGCCAGGCTGATCTCAAACTCCTGGCCTCCAGTGATCCACCTGCCTCAGTCTCCCAAAGTGCTCTGATTACAGGCGTAAGCCACTATGCCAGGCCACAAGTGTAATTTTGTTACACAGATATTTTGTGTAGTGGTGAAGTCAGGCATTTTACTGTATCCATCATCTGAATAATGTACATTGGCCTCCCAAAGTGCTGGGATTACAGGCATGAGCCACAGCGCCCGGCCACAAGTGTAATTTTTTTACATGGATACATTGTGTAGTGGTGAAGTCAGGCATTTTACTGTATCCATCAACTGAATAATGTGCATTGGCCTCCCAAAGTGCTAGGATTGCAGGCATGAGTCACAGCGCCAGGCCGCAAGCATAATCTTGTTACATTGTGTAGTGGTAAAGTCAGGCATTTTACTGTATCCATAGCCTGAATAATGCACATTGTACTCATTAAGTAATTTCCTCATCATCTACTTCCTTCCCACCTCCCCACCCTTCCAAGACTTTGTTGTTTATCATTCCACATGCTATGCCCATGTGTACACATTATTTAGCTCCCACTTATAAGTGAAAAGATTCAGTATTTGTCTTTCTGTTTCTGAGTTGTTTCATTCAAATTCATGATCTTCAGTTCCATCCATGTTGCTGCAAAAGACATGATTTCATTGTTTTTTATGGCCAAATATGTTCCATTGTGTGTACCACATTTTTTTTTTTTTTTTTGAGACAGAGTCTCGCTCTCTTGCCCAGGCTGGAGTGCAGTGGTGTGATCTCGGCTCACCACAACCTCTGCCTCCCGGGTTCAAGCATTTCTCCTGCCTCAGCCTCCCAAGTAGCTGGGACTACAGGCATGTGCCACCACGCCCGGCTAATTTTTTGTATTTTTAGTAGAGACGAGGTTTCACCATGTTAGCCAGGATGGTCTCTATTTCTTGACCTCGTCATCTGCCCACCTCGGCCTCCCAAAGTGCTGGGATTACAGGCATGAGTCACTGCGCCCGGCCAACCAGAACACTGGATTTCTGAGGTTTCCGTGGGGAACTGGGAGTAGGGATAAATGATACTGACGGATCCTTCCTAGACTCAGTGCCCATCTGGGGACCTCATCAGGGTGGGGTGGGGAGTGGTGTTGGGGATTAAAGAAAAATGAATTAAAGGAAACCTGAGACTCCCTCCTTCTCTAGCTTGGGGGAGTTCCCCTTTCCACCTACAAATTCTTCCATTGCTGTTGCAGACAGAAGAAGGCTGCCCTCTCTGGAGTCTCCCTCACTTTATCTTCCTCCCCCCTACCTTTCTCCTTTTCTCCTTCTCTAAAGGTAGGATGTCTGAGATCTCGAATTCACCAGATTTCAGAAATCGGAAGGGGCAGGGAGCTCAATTTTAGGCTTTGATGTGCAGCAATTTCTAATTATGCCCTTCGAAATAGCTGTAAATGCCAAGGACACTTTTGAGTTACTCCTTTATTTCTGGGAGAGCAAGCCCTGGAGGAGGCAGAGAGGTGACTCTGTGGGATCCCAGTTAGAAATCAGTTATCTCCATTGTATAGATGAGGAAACCACAGCTCAGAGGTGAGGCATCTTTCCTGGGTCCTAGAGCAGATCTGTCTGATTATTAAGTCTTTTCCTCTTCCATTGCAATTGGCTAGTGCTTGATTCGAACTGGGAACTGGGCAGAGCCAACTTTTAAAAATGAGAGGGGGATCCTGCCCATCAAGATCCTGGTGTGTGAGTTGTTATGGGCATGGAGAATGAGGAGGTCTGGTCATTGAGTATGCTTTTAATCTAGTATTGTGTTGATTGAATGATTTTTTCTTTTTTTTGAGACGGAGTCTCGCTCTGTTGCCCAGGCTAGAGTGCAGTGGCGCGATCTCGGCTCACTGCAACCTCTGTCTCCCGGGTTCAAGCAATTCTCCTGCCTCGGCCCCCATTAGGAGCTGGGATTACAGGTGTGCACCACCATCCCCAGCTAATTTTTGTATTTTTTAGTAGAGACGGGGTTTTGCCATGTTGGCCAGGCTGGTCTCAAACTCCTGACCTCAGGTGATCTGCCCACCTCGGCCTCTCAAAGTGCTGGAATTACAGGCATGAGTCACTGCACCCAGCCAATTGAATGATTTTTTAAAAAATAATTAAATGCATGACGTCTGGTCTAATGCCAAGCCTTTTCTCACCTCAGGGCCTTTGCAGTGGTTGCTCCCTCTGCCTGGAACCCCTTTTCCCCAAATATTAACTGGGCCGACATTTCTCTCTCTTTAGGTCCAGCACCACCATCACCTACTCCAAATGACCTTCCCTGACTGCTCCATCTGAATGTTGTTTCGTCTGTATCTCTGCCTTACCACTCCACAGCATTTATCATGATCTGCAACTATCTTTTATTTCTTTTTTTTTTTTTTTTTTTTGAGACGGAGTCTCGCTCTGTCGCCCAGGCTGGAGTGCAGTGGCCGGATCTCGGCTCACTACAAGCTCCGCCTCCCGGGTTCACGCCATTCTCCTGCCTCAGCCTCCCGAGTGGCTGGGACTACAGGCGCCCGCCACCTCGCCCGGCTAGTTTTTTGTATTTTTTAGTAGAGACGGGGTTTCACCATGTTAGCCAGGATGGTCTCGATCTGCTGACCTCGTGATCCGCCCGTCTCGGCCTCCCAAAGTGCTGGGATTACAGGCTTGAGCCATCGCGCCCGGCCACTATCTTTTATTTCTATTTGATTTCTTGTTTCTTGTCTGTCTCTTCCCCTAGAATGTGGATTTCACCCCCTAAGGGTAGGAATTTTTGTCTGCATTTTTTTCCACTGCTTGATTCCTAGCCCCTAAAATAGTACCTGGCAGTAAATGTTGAAAGACAGAGGGGCAGAAGGAAACAAAGAAATACAGGCTAAATGACTGAGGGAATGAATGAATGAATGAATATATACATGTAAGGCTAAATAAATAAAATGGGACAAATGAATAAAAGGGACTTTGGAGGAAAGGGACCCCATTCCCACATTTGGAATGTAAACAGACTGAGATTTATAGAGAGACAGAAAGACAATTCTTTTATTTTTCTTTAAAAATCCTTGAGTGAAGAGAACTGAGAATTTTTGTATAAAAAGGGCCTTGGGATTGCTAGGGTGATTGTGAGGACCAGGCAGGGATGACAGCATTGGAGGGGCTGGTGGGGAAGAAATGGGGGTTGGGGGCCTGGAAGAGGAGAGTGGAGGGTGGGCACAGAGCAGGTGGAGGGGGAGCCATGTCCTGTGGGGAGGAGCATAGGGCAGCAAGTAACTCAGCCACTCAGTCATCCCATTCATCATCTTCATCTTCATCGCCAGCCTGGTCCTCCCCTTCGTCTGGAAGGAAGGAGAAAGATGCCCTGGGAAGTTGGTCGGGGGCTTCATAGGGCCTGGGAGGTGAGGACTGGACCCTGGGAGTCTGAGGTCTCATGCTAGAGGAGGGCGAGTTACAGTTTCCATTTGGGACAAGAGAGGAATTATAGTTGGGATCTGAGTTCTAGTTGGAGTTGAAGTTTATGCTGTCAAAAATGTGGTTAGTGGAGATATTGTCAAACAAAGGGTTAATGTTAACCTATTTATCACATAATAGGGTAAATTTACATATTATTAGCAAAGATGTGATAATATATTATTGCTTCCTGTCTGGTTAACGCTAATATTTTTGACACATAATGGGGTTAATGACAATAACATCATCAAAATTAGCCAGGTGTAGTGGCACGCCTGTAGTCCCAGCTACTCGGGAGGCTGAGGCAGGAGAATCGCTTGAACCCAGGAGGCAGAGGTTGCAGTTAGCCAAGATCACGCCACTGCACTCCAGCCTGGGAGACAAAGCAAGACTTCATCTCGAAAGAAAAAAAAATTCGTTGTCAAAAGATGAAGTTCCTATAGTAGGTTGATATTAATATTTGCATCATATAATGGATTGGTGACAGTACTGCTGACAGATTAAGAGAGTAATAGTAACATTATTATAAAAAGATTAGGTTAACAGTCCGGCGTGGTGGCTCATGCCTGTAATCCCAGCACTCTGGGAGGCTGAGGCAGGCAGATCGCTTGAGGCCAGGAGTTGCAGAGCAGCCTGGGCAACATGAGAGTAGTGAGAGCTTGGTAGTGAGAGCTCATCACTACCAAAAAAGCACCAAAAATTAGCTGGGTATGGTGGCACACACCTGTAGTCCCAGCAACTTTGGGAGCTGAGGTGGGAGGATCGCTTGAGCCTGGGAGGTTGAGGCTGCATAGAGCCATGATTGCACCACTGTACTCCAGCCTGGGACACAGAGCGAGACCCTGTCTCAAAAATGTTTTTAAAAAGATTAGATTGTATTATCTCATAATGAGTTAATGTAAATCTGTTGACACATGGAATTAAAATTAATATTATTGTCAACAATGGTGTTCTTCATAATATTGTCATCACATAATGGGTTGATTTTTTTTTCTTTTTTTTTTTTTGAGGAAAAAAAAAGGCTGGAGTGCAGTGGCACAATCATGGATCACTGATGCCTTGACCTCCCAGGCTCAAGCAGTCCTCCCACCTCAGCCTCCCAAGTAGCTGGGACCACAGGCACACACCACTATGCTCAACTACTTTTTTTCGAATTTAGTTTTTATGGAAACGAGGTCTCACTATATTGCCCAGGCTGGTCTCGAACTCCTGGGCTCAAGCGATCCTCCTGCCTTGGCCTCCCAAAGTTCCTGGATTACAGGCATGAGCCACCATGCCCTGCCAGCTGATGTTAATAGTACTGAACGTGTGGGAATGACATTAATATTGTGGACACACCCTGGCATTAATGTTAATATTATTGTCAAAGTTGGAGTTAATTATGTTATTGTCACATAATGACTTAATGTTAACTTTGTCAAAAAGGAGGCTGACACGAGATTCATGTTAATGCTGTCAACAGATGGGGCTGATGTCACTATTGGTGGTGACTGCTGGGATTGTTCTGAGGCCAGTGCTAGCCCTGGGAGCCAGGTTTGAGGCCCTGGCAGGATCAGCTCACCGGAGGAGTGGATGGCTCTGCTCCTCTTCTGCATCACGTGCATCAGGGCCCCCACCAGTCCCTCTGAGCTCTGAGGTGGGGGCTGCAGCGCTGAGCTCTCTGGGGCCCCAGGGGTCTGCAGCAGGCAGGGGTCAGCACAGAGGGCTCAGGGCCTGGGAAAGGAGCATTTCTCCCCGCCCCTCCATCAATATTTTCCCTCCCACACACTCCAGTACCCTTCAAGGCTTCCCACCAACCTTTCCACCCTATCACTGAATCCCCAAGGCCTGGCACTCTCCTCAGTCCTGGCCTCAGCCCTCAGGTATCCTGACTTACACAGGTACCCCAGAGTTCCAGACCCCCAATCTTCCATCCTACCTGTCCTCACCTTGTTCAGCTGAATTCCCTGCCGGATTTGATCCAAAAGCGCTCCCCGACCCCCACCAGGGGCCAGGCTCCCCGCAGGCACCAGAGCAGGAGGGAGTAGGGGAGGGGCTGGTCCATTCCCGGAGCTGGGTGGCGGTGGCGGTGGTGGTGGTGGTGGTGGTGGTGGCATGGGTGGCCCACCAGCTCCAGGGGGTGGTGGGGGTGGTGGTCCAGAACGTCCAGTAGCTGGAGGGGGTGGTGGTGGAGGGCCCCCTCGGCCTGGGGCTGGGGGTCCCCGGGGCGTTGGTGGGGGTGGGGCAACCCCCAAAGGTACAGGGGGCAGTGGACCAGAACGACCCTTGTTACCCCCCACAATAGGGGGCCGAGGGGGCTGGTTCCCTCCTCGAGATGGCGGTGGGGGCGGCGGAAGTGGCTCTGTGGAGGGAGTATAACACATAGCTGTAACTCTCATTGATTTCTTCTGAGCCTCAGTTTTGCTCATTTGTAAAATGGGTACCCCCACTGACCAACTCCTGACTGAAGCAGTATAGGTGCTCCCATAAGGACTGAGTGACTTAGTGAATCTCTTAGCTATGAGCTGCTAGGGCTGGAGAAGCGAACGTATGGAAGCAGGGGCTCACCCTGGCGCCTCATCTCCTGCCGCACAGCCTCCAGCCCACCCTGGTCCTCAATGAAGTCGTAGATAAGTTTAGAGGTCTCAGCATCGGTGAGCTGGGCCTCGCTGATTCCTGCCCTGGAGAACAGACTCCGCAGATCTGGGTCGAGGTTGTTCACCTGCCCAGGAGGAAAAAGGCCAGGGGCGGGAGTAGAGGAATAAGGCGAGGAGAGCAGCGACACAGATTGTCGTTGGGTTCATCCCAGCAAGGGATCTGAGAGGGGTGTGGGAAGGGCACGGTCTGGGGATGGGGTCTCAGCAGTGGTCTTTGGAAGGGTGGGGGGAAGTTTAGTGGAGTCCAAGAGACTCTGAAGTTACTCACGTCAAATCCATTCTGGGGGTCCCACCCCACATGGGTGACATGCCTGGGAGAGGTGAAGAGACTGCAGTGAATCCCCACTGCCCTTCCTTCCCTCCTTTCGTAGTGAAGCCCTCTTGCCCTCTCCTGCCCAGAGAGACTCTGAGGGGCCAGAATTAATGAATGAGGCTGAATGAATGAATGAGTATGGGCAGCAGTTATGGAATTAGAAGGGCTTCATAGTTTGTGGTGCTGATCCATCCACCCATCCCTCTTTCCCCATCTATTCACCCATGCATTTGTCCACCTATTCATTCACATTCATCTGTTGGACTACTGATCTGTCCATACATCTGTCTCTGCAACTATCTGCCCATGTATGTGTGTTCACCCATTTGTCCACCAATCTGTCCTCACACACACTTGTCCATCCACCCATCCACCTACCCATGTGCCCACCTTTCCATCTATCCATTCACTCATTTTTCTACCCATGCAACCACACACTTCTGTTCACTTATCCATTGAACTGTCCATTCATCCACATATCTGTCCACCTGTACCATCCCCATCCACCTTGTCTGTGAGCCAATCAGCCTGCATATCAATCTGTCCACACACTCATCCACTCACCCATCCATCTACCCACGCACCTCCCATCAACCCATCCACCCATCAACCTGTCCGTCCAACCACTTACCCATTCATTCTTCAACCCATTCATTCATCCATTTATTTATCCATCCATCCACCCATCCACTCACCCACCTACCCACCAGCCCCCCTCATCCATCATCTGCCTCATCTATCTATCCATTCATTCACTTGCCCACCCACCTGCTCCCCTAACAGCCCACCCAGAGTGGGCCCAGGGTGAGGCAAGTGAGGTGCCTAGGGTGCAAAATTTAAGTGAGTCACTCACTCTCAGAGTCAGGAATTACAGTTACATGCCTCTGAGTGTGAGTGCCTCCTTAAATTTTGTACCCTTGGTGCCTTATTTACCTCTCCCTAGACCCAGCCCTGCACCTACCCATCCATCCACTCATTTACCCACTCAGCCACCCAGCCATCTGCCCTTCCTTCCATCCACTCAGCTGTCCACTTGTTCATTTGCCCCTCTGCCCCCAGGAATCTGTGGGCCCACTGGGGACTGGTTCTCACTTGAATCCACTGGGTGCACCAATATCAGCTTTGCTGATCTTCTTCTTCCCTGAGCGTTTCTTATCAGCTGGGCTAGGTCCAGGTGCTGGGAGCCCACGGTATCGTGAACTCGTGATGTCAGGGTTCTGGATGTCCACCGTCGCCAGCCCCAGGGAGAGCGGACCCACCGGAGGGCCTGTGGGGAAAATAGGGTGGTTGGCCCATTGACCCATTTACCAACCAACCAAAGCACAGGGGCAAGAAACGGAAGCCTTGGGGGAAATCTGTGTGTGTGTTGGATGGCCATAGAGGTTGTGGGTGAAGGGTTCAAGTAGGGTTTGTGGAGAAGTGGGTGGATCCCGCAAACAATTCATACATTCACTGATTCATTCATTTTTTTCATTCCCTCATGCTTTATCATTCACTGGCTCATTGACTAGTGAATTTGTTAAAATTTTCATTTACTCTTGATTTCATTCAATCATGCTTTCTTCACTGACTGAAATTTGTCATTTAGTCGTTTATTCACTGTTCATTCATTCACTCATTCACTAATTTACTCAGTCATCCATCTACCTTTTCATTCATTTATCCACATACCCATTCACCTATGCATCTATCTACTTCGACTTTTATCCTCCGATCAATTCATCCCTCCACTCAGCCATCTACCACCAATCCATCCACCCATCCATCGATCCACACATCCATGCACCCACTCGTCCATCCACATACCCATCCATCTACCCATCCATTCACCCACTTACGCACCCATCCAACTGCTCATTCCTCCATCCACTCTTCCACCTACCCACCCGTCCATCCAGAGACACAGGGAAGAATCAGCACGCACCTCCTTGGTCTCCACCTGGGTGCGGGGGCAGGGGTGGAAGCCCTCCTCTTCTCTCTGGGAAGATAGAATGTGTAGAGAGCTATCACAACCCTGCCACAGGTTCCTGGGCTAGCCCCTTATTACTGCTACTTGCACTAGAGTTCTCACCTTCATTGGCTGGTGGTGGTGGTGGGGGTAGCTGGCGTCTGTCTGTGGATAGACAGATGGATTGGGAGCCAGGACCATGAGAGGGAACTTTTCTAGTTCCCCACGCTTGCACTCACCTCTGCCCAACTTCCTTTCCTCCCCTGTGGCCTCCTCACCTCCACTTTGCCTCTGATTCCTTTTTTGTATCTTCTCCTGCACCAGGGCCCGGAAGGCCTGGGCCTCGCCCTCGTCTGCAAAGTTCAGCCCCGCTTGGCAGTCCTGCACATATCTTGGGGTCATCCACCTCCCAGGTCCCCCCGCAGCTTTCCCATCTCCTCTCCACACCCCAAGTGAGGCCCGAGGGCTGGTTGGTCACTTACATCTCCAGCGAAGGTGTGGAAGAAGGGGGTGGGGGTGGAGTAGACAAGCTGTGAGTACAGCTCCTGTTCCCAGAGCAGCCGACCAGCCTGGAGAGGTGTAGGGTGGGAGGCACAGTGGCACTGAGGCACACCGGGGGTGGCAGGCCTTTGTTAGCTGGGCAGGGAGCAGGGTGTCTGGATTTGGGGGCCTCATAGTCTGGTTTGGAGATTTCCAGCTCAACACCAGAGAGCTGGGATCTAAGGGTGTGGATGTGGAGTATAGTCTGGGAGCCATACACTTTTGTGAGAGGTTTGGATTTGGGGTTCGGGGCCCTAGATGTGGGACTTGGGAGCTTGAATTTCATAATTTAGGACTCTAGTCTTAGGAAGTTGAGGCTCATTCATAGATTCAATCCATGCCCTCCCCCGCCACCCCGGCCCCAATTCATGACAGGTAGGATTCTAGTATCTGGGAGTTGGAGGTGAGATTTGAAGTTCAGACACATAGACTTGGGAGTTTTGCGGAGGGTCCAGCTAAAGTAAGTGCAATTTGGGGTTTGTGGAGAAGAGTTATGGCTTAGGAGTTTGGTGAATATTTGACAGCGTTGGGATCTGGAAGTTATGCTGGGTCCATCTTTATGGGTTTAGAAGGATGAATTTGGGGCTTAAACCTAGAAAGTTCAGGTCGGGGAATCGTGGAAAAGACTTTTTGCTTAAGAACTACCTCGGTATTTGAGTGTTCAGGAATTTTAATATGGGAATTCTGGGGTCTGTGCTGTGGATTTAAAAGGACAGATTTGGAGTTCAAGGATCAATGGAATATTCAACTTTGGGGTTTGTTGAACAGATTTATGACTTAGGAGCTTGGCAAACATCTGGGGTTCAGGAGTTTTGATGAGAGATTCCTGGGATGCAAAATGTTGAGTTTAGAATAGATTTGAGGTTCAGGTACAAATACAGTGCTCATTTATTGGAATTTGTGGAAAAGATTAGGCTTAGGCAGCAGACTAATACTGGGGGCATTAGAGATCTTGATACGGAGACTGGGGCCAGTCATTGCAGACTTAGAAAGGCAAGCCAGAGTTTGCCATCTGGATGAGTCTTTGGTTCTGGGGCTCAGGGATTCACTGATGAGGTCTGAGGTCTTGGGACTGTGGACACATATGGACACAGATCTGGGTTTGTGGGTTGAGAACTGGCTTGCAAGTCCAGTCGGGGGCGGGGGGTGGGGGTCACCTGAAGGCCGTAAAGGCGAATGAAGTAGGACTTCTGGGGGTTATCCTTCACGAAGCACACAGCCCCACAATGCTCCTTGGTCCAGTGCTCAGCTCCAGGGGGCAGCGCCAGGTACAGCTGAACAACTGCAGTGGCCAGCGTCTGGGAGGGGGAAAGCAGGGGTCAGTGGAGTCTGGTCAGGGGTAGCCACAAGGTCTTGGAGCCAGACCTGGTCCTTCCTGCCTCATGACAGTCATGGGCCCGAAGGAAGAGCTGCAGCCAGAGGGAAGGCAAGTAGACATTGAGATCTTCCTGGGGAGGGTGGATGATAACAGGAGAGTCTAGGAGAGAAGATGATGGAGAGGGGAAGGAGGAGCAGGAGGAGGGGAAGAGAGAGAAGGAGGAGAGGAAGAGGAAGAAATGGTGGGGACGGGCGGGGGCAGGAGATCCCCAGCTCACCAAGCATTTTCGTCCAAGCATCTCGAAGAGTCGCTGGTTCTCGTGGTCCTGGAGGAGGGTGGAGGGTATGTTCTGTTGAACCGCTGGTGCTCCTCGGCCCCCAGGCCTTCCTCCCACTGGGCCCCCACTCATGGTGCTGTCTGCCCTCCTCTTCTCTGGCGAGGCTCTGGGTGCAGGGTAAGAAGAGGAACTTCCGCAGTGAGCAGCAAGGGAACAGGAAGTGCAAAAAACCACAAGGGACAAGGGAAACAAGTCCTCCAGGGGCCCCTTGGTGGGCCTGGCCTCCTCCTCGTTAGGCCGAGCTTGGGCCCTCTACCATCAGATTGGAACCCTCCTCCACTTGACTGCTTAGACCCATCTTTTGGATCAGCTTGGGTCCTCCTCCTCCTTTCTTACTCTCTGAGGCCCATCTCCTTCTGACTGGCTCAGACCCTCTTCCCTCTGGCTGGCAGTGAGAGCTTAGCCATTGGCAGCACATCTGTGTGCAGGGCACCCTGTGGCAAGGAGTAGCCATGGGCCTGGGTGGCCTCCTTCCTAAAGCACCCAGGTAGCCTGAGGCTGAAGCCCGAGGCCCCTAGTCCTGAAGGGTTACTACACTAAAACTTTTCCTTTTCGCTGGGGACAGTAGCTCACACCTGTAATCCCAGCACTTTGGGAGGCCAAGGCGAGCAGATCACTTGAGGTCAGGAGTTTGAGACCAGTCTGGGCAACATGGCAAAACCCCATCTCCACTAAAAAACACAAAAATTAGCCAGGCATGGCGGCATGAACCTGTAGTCCTAGCTGCTCAGGAGGCTGAGGTAGGAGAATCGCTTGAACCTGGGAGGTGGAGGTTGCAGTGAGCTGAGATTGCACCACTGCACTCCAGCCTGGATGATGACAGAGCAAGACTCTTGTCTCAAAAACAGCAACAACAACAGCAACAACAAAAACCCTTTTCCTTTTATTACAGAGTGAGCCCCTGTGATCCACGCCTATCCTGAGTGCTTAGACACTGCCAATGACGCATATGCCTCTGGTTCACTTCCCCATCCCTTACCCTTGCCTCCCTGCAGCTCCCAAATTACTTTCTGCTCATCATCTTTTTTTTTTGTTGTTTGTTTGTTTGTTTTTTGAGATGGAGTCTCACTCTGTCGCCAGGCTAGAGTGCGGTGACGCGATCTCAGCTCACTGCAACCTCCGCCTCCCAGGTTCAAGTGATTCTCCTGCCACAGCCTCCTGAGTAGCTGGGACTACAGGCACGAGCCACCACGCCCAGCTAACTTTTTTGTAGTTTTAGTAGAGACAGGGTTTCACCATGTTGGCCAGGATGGTCTCGATTTCTTGACCTCATGATCCGCCCTCCTTGGCCTCCCAAAGTGCTGGGATTACAGGCATGAGCCACCGTGCCCAGCGCATCCCTTTTTTAAAGAAAGGAATTTTATATAATATATGAATGCCTGAACAACATCTTGTTTAGTTTTCATTGCACTTGAAGTTTGTAAAAGCACATAATCTTCAAAGGCTTGCTTTCTCCCCACTGGACATCCTAGTTTTATCTTAACACTCACATAGCACTTAACGTGTGTGCCAGGCACTGTTCTGATCCCTTTGCCCGGAGTGCGAGCCAGGCAGGCCGGGTGTGAGTGCACGTTCTCGTCCCTTCATGCCTTCGCTCTCAGCTGTTGCTATGAGTCCTGCTTGCCTGTAGCGGTAGCTGTTCATTTATTTCCACTGCCATACAGCATTCAGTGGTGTGCATGTGCAGCCTGGGTGTCCACATTCTCCTGTAACAGGACTTTGGGCTGTTTCTGGTTCTTGCTGTTGGGAGCAACACTGCTGTGTTCAGGTGATGCCACTTCTTCAGGTGATGCCAGACTATTTCCACAAGTGAATGCTAGCTCAGTCCCTGGGCCTCCCCAGGCCTCAGTTTCCCCATGTATTAGGTAGGCCATTTGGGGACTTGAAGCTCTCAGATACAGGAACAGCAGTGTGGGGGAGCTGAGCAGGTCTGGGGCGTGACTGACATTCCCAGGTACCTGAAGGAGGAACGACACATCTCCACGTGGGACCTGCAGTCCTTCCTGGAAACTTCCATGGCTCCCCACACGTGCGGGTTCAAAGCCTCTCTCCTGAACCTAGGTTCAGAGCTCCTTCTGCAGTGGCAGTTCCAACCTCCCTCCCGTATCCCCACTCACAGCTAAGCATCGGTCCTGGAGCACCTCCAACCTGCCGATCAGGGCAAGCCCTGACGTGGCCTTCAAGGCCATTGCATGTGTTCATTGTGACACTGCTCGCTGAGCAGTCACTATGTGCCAGGTGTATCTCTTGCATCTGGACAGATGACACTACACTAAATGGGTATTGAAGAATTGAATGAGGGATCAATAATGATATCCAATTTGATTCAGTGGCTCCAGAGGTTTTTCTAAGTGCCTTCCATTTATTAACTCATTTCACATTCACAGATGACCCCACAAAGTAAGCACTACTGTCAGCCCCATTGTACTCACAGGGAAGCTGAGGCCCAGAGGAGCTTGGGTGCCTTGCCCGAGGTCACACAGCTTGTGAGTGGTGGAGCTGAGGAAAATTATGAGAGAAATTGTTGTTCCCAAGCTGTGAGGTGCCACATGGAGGCTAAGATAAAATTCTTCTGCTCCTCTGTGTCTTTTGTTCTTCACCTTTCTACCTCTTTCTCTGCCTCCAGAACTGTCCCCTTGAATAGGGGACGCTAAGCCTCTGATATATTTTCTGGTTGTTGTTTTTAATGTGAAAGCAAGCTTATTAAGAAAGTAAAGGAATAAAGAATGGCTACTCCATAGGCAGAGCAGCAGCTTGGGCTGCTGGACTAAGGATACTTACGGTTATTTCTTGATTATATGCTAAACAAGGGGTGGATTATTCATGAGTTTTCCAGGAAATGGGTGGGCAATTCCTGGAACTGAGGGTTCCTCCCCTTTTTAGACCATATAGGGTAACTTCTTGCCGTTGCCATGGCACTGTCATGGCGCTGGTGGGAGTGTCTCTTAGCATGCTAGTGCATCATAATTAGTGTATAATGAGCAGTTAGGAAGACCAGAGGTCACTTTCATTGCTATCTTGGTTTTGGTGGCTTTTAGCCAGCTTCTTTACTGCAACCTGTTTTATCAGCAAGGTCTTTGTGACCTGTATCTTGTGCTGACCTCCTATCTCATCCTGTGACTTAGAATGCCAAACCTCCTGGGAATGCAGCCCCGTAGGTCTCAGCCTTATTTTACCCAGCCCCTATTCAAGATGGAGTCACTCTGGTTCATATGCCTCTGATATATTTGCCCTTCCCTTTTACAAGGAAACCCTTAATCCTGATGGTTTAGAGGGAGGAAGATTCATCTTCTGTAACTTCTTCAGGTGGAATAGGGGTGATGATATTCTTGCCTATTAGGGTCTCTTGTATTCAGGGTAGAAGGATGCTCAGCAAGCATTGGTATGTCGAGGGCCACTCATAACTGAGTTCCAACAAAAGGCAATGTCCATCCCTCTTGTTTCTTCTGAGCAGCCGTCACAGATCACTGATTGGGTCACAGGAATAAGCAGGGTCAGTTCAAAGTCGGCCAATCAGTGCTGCAGTCTATTTCCTTTGGGTCGAGGGCCTCCTCAGTATCATCCCTTTGTGGTTCGCCAGGAAGATGTTACCAGAAAGGGGTCCTGATCCAGACCTAAGAGAGGGTTTTTGGATCTCACACAAGGAAGAATTTGGGGCAACTCCATAGAATAAAGTGAAAGCAAATGTATTAAGAAAGTAAAGGAATGAAAATTGGCTACTCCGTAGGCAGAGCAGCTGCTGGTTATTTTATTTAACTATTTATTTATTTATTTTTGAGACAAAGTCTCACTCTGCTGCCTAGGCTGAAGTGCAGTGGTGCAATCATGGCTCAATGCAGCCTCGACCTCCTGGGCCCAAGGGATCCTCCTGCCTCAGCCTCTCAAGTAGCTGGGACTACAGGTGTGCACCACCATGCCTCGCTGATTTTCATATTTTTTGTAGAGATGAGGTCTCACTATGTTGCCCAACCTGGTCTGGATCTCCTGGGCTCAAGCAATCTGCCCTTCTCCACCTCCCAAAGTGCTGGGATTACAGGTGTGAGCCACCACAGCCTTGCTAGTTGTGCTGGTTGTTTTATAAATTAACATTTAAAGGTGGATATTTCATTACCAAGGTATGAGAATGAATTTTTTTTAAGTCGTATATTTCCTGTTCTTATTTCTAAGTAGCAGACAAGTGTAAAATGTATATTTTTCTCTTAAAAAAAAAAAAAAAAAAACACAAAAACCTGAAGCAGGCCAGGCGTGGTAGCTCACCCCTGTAATCCAGCACTTTGGGAGGCCAAGGCAGGTGGATTGCTTGAGCCCAGGAGTTTGAGACCAGCCTGGGCAACATTGCAAAACCCCATCTCTACAAATAATTTTTTAGAAATTAGCTGGGCGTGGTGGCATATGCCTGTAGTTGGGGAGGCTGAGGCGGGATGATTGCTTGAGCCTAGGAGATCAAGGCTGCAGTGAGCCATGATTGCCTCAGTGTACTCTAGCCTGGGCAACAGAACCAGACCGTGGCTCTTGAAAATGAAAGAAAGAGAGAGAGAGAGAAACTTAAAGCAGATTTTTATTATTTTAGTCCCTAATAGAATGAGTTTTCCCATTATAGACTATAGTGATTTACTAATCATTTTAATATCACTTTTCATATTATTCATATTTTTTGATTACTCCATTGATTGATATCAATAATTTGGAGCTGGTTTATTACTTTTATATGTATCCACAAACTCTTTTTTTAAAAAATTTAAATTTTTTTCACTCCTTTCTTCTAGTCTGATGTTCTCATCAACTCTTGCTGTTCTGCACTGGATGCCAGTACTTGGTGAGGTGATGACCTCAAAGATAATTTGCTCTCCTGGGCCTTCAAATAGACTTAAAAACAAAAACAGGAACTTTAATCCAGCTTTTCTGGTTGCTCTCAGCAGGAGAGTTGGTCTATTGCAAGCCAGTTCACACAGCTGGAAGCAGAAGTGTTAATTTACTTCACAGTAATACAGCAAACACCAGGAGCCCCCAAAAACCAGGATGGACCCCATCACCTTCCCCTCCAACCCCCAGGGGCACCAGATGAATCATCTCCTGTTTATATCTTGTTCTTATTTTGCTTCTTGTTGGGAAGATATTGACTACAAGATCCTGATCACCACACCCCAAGCCCAGAGTAGGTAATAAGACATGGGGGTGTCTTCCACACCTGGGCCACCACTGACTGAATCCATGCAGGAGACTTAGGCATGGGGAGCGTCCAACTGCTGTCCTTTAAAATGAAACTGAGGCCAAGATGGCAAAATTTACGTTGCTACATCTTCCTCCTCCCCTCACCGTACTATCCTCATGGTCCTTCCTACCCCTGACTGAGGAGTGCTTCCTGGGACAGGCCTGACCTAAGGAAGTGTCATTTCCCACCCCTCAGATCCAATGCTCCCTTTTAATAAGAAACATTTTGGGAGGCCTCCTTTTACCATCCTGAAATGACATTCACATTCATGTACATTACAAGTCTTGCTGGTGTGGGGCTGCCCCCCAGCACCAGAACTCTGCCCATTCAATGCCAAAGCACCCTCAAGGAGGAATTCCCAAAACACACCCCGAGGGCAGGCAGGAACAGGACCCTTGTCTGTCTGGTTCAGTGCGGTATCCCCACCACCTAGCACAAGACCCTGCATGCGGTAAGTAAGTAATTGCACAGTCTGGATAGCTATGCTGTGATTTACTGCCCTCTTCCAATAAGGCTTCCCTGTCCTTTGTTCACTGCCCCTGCCTGGAGAACCAGGGAAGAAAAACAACTCAGGGTGCACAGGGGTCAGCTCCCTCCCACAGAGAGTTCTACACAGTTCACTGGTGCTGTGGGCAAATGGATGCTTCAGGGGCCCTCCCTCGGTCCTGCTGGGGGCGGAATGAGGACAGGGTGAACACAGAAAGCAGAGACATCTGTAGAGTCAATGACGCAGTGGTCAGAACACAGAGTCCAGAGTGCACAGCCTGACCCTGGCCCTGGCCCTTCTCAGCTGTGTGCCTTCTGGTAACCTCTACAGGGCCTGAGGTCTCTCCAGAACGCAATGATGGTAATAGTAGTTAAGGTTGTTGTGAAGACGCAGTGAGATGATTCGTGTAAAGTGATCAGGAGAGCTTGGCACGTGTTATAATTATTCATTACTGTTGCTGTTTTTATGAAATAGATGAGTAACTTGGATCAATGAACTATCATCCCTGATGCCTAGATTCCCCCCTCCCTCAAGCGCCTCCTTACCTTCCTTCCTCAGACTTCCAGGTTCCACCACCATTGGTGGATGGTCAGGAAGCCAGTACGCGCGACCTCCCTTTTCTTTCCCCTGCTGCAAAGCCCATCTCAGAGCTCCCTTCTGTGGGGCTCACCCAGACCCCCCAGGGCTGGGACAGGTTCCTGGGCCCCTCCCTACTCCCCACACCTGCACAGGAAAACCCTGACCCAGCCAGGCCCCACCAGGACCAGCCAGGGAACCAGTCCCTACCTTGCCCTCACCCTCAGCCACCATCAACTCCCCCTGGGCGGGCGCGCCCTACCTCCCTGCACCTCCGTCTGTGTGAGCCCAGGAGTGCCCACTCCCCAATGTGTGTGCCCGTGTGGGTGTCCAAAGCCTTGTCTGTGTGACCCTAGGGGTGTCCACAGCCTTGTGTGTGGCCCCGGCAGCGTGCACTCCCCAGCGTGTGCGACCCTCGGAGCCCGCAGCCTGGAATGGCCAGCCACGCGCGGGGCAGGGACGCGCGCACGGAAGCGTCCACCCGGGGCCGCACCACTGGGGAGGGGCAGCCAACCTGGGCGCACCGTTTTGCACTGGGGGAGGAAGGAGCCCCCTTCCCCGCGCGGGGCCGGGTCTGCCAGTGCTGGTCCCGTCCTTCCGGCTCCCCCCGCTCCGGGCGGCCCTTGGCCTCTCTCCCGCCCACCGCGTTGCCCCCTACTCCTTTGGCTTAACTCTTGACCCGGCCCTCCCGCACCAGAGCTGGCAATTGACTCAGGGCCGCGGGGTGGGGGGTGGGGGGTGCCGGTGGGCTCTGATTGGTCGATGACCGAAGTCTGGTGGTTGCGCTCCTCGGTGGCGACCCGGGCCCGCCTCCTACCCTGCGCGCTGGGTTCCCATTGGTCGTCACTCTGGGGCATGCGCAGTGGGTGCCAGTCCGGAGCCCGGGCTCCAGGAAAGCCGTGCTTTTGCGCTTCCGGATGCTGGTACCCACACCGCTGCGTCGTGTGAGGTTGTTCGCCCGGGGAGGGGCAGGACAGGATTCGCGCTGGCGGAGGTTAGTGAGGTCACATACCGGGCCGTGGCGCCTGGTGCGCTGGGCGCTTCCACCGCAACCTTCGTAGCAAACCCAGCGGGGTTCTCTGCCTGGGCACCAAGGTTCCTGCGTTCATTTACTGTCCAGTTTCTCATTCCGGAAAGTGTGGCTTTGAGTTTGATCTGCAGGAGTAGGACGGGCACAGCGGGTGTCTGGTCCTTCTCGCACCATAAATCGCAGAGCGAGCGCCCTGTGGTCTCTGGATACAGTGTACCAAAGTTAGATTAATTGTACTCCTTCTTACAAGCCGGTCCAACGTTGGCAGCAGTGAAAAAGCCCTAAGCGCCAGGGCCTTTGGCGAATCGTGTGTAAGGGAATAAACACTTTCCCCAGTTTTGCAGGCTCATACTGATGGTTTTGGAGCATTAAGGTCTGGTCGGCTGGGGCAGGATGGCTGCGTTGACACGTCTTATTTAATCCACATCATAGGTGAGGTAGCCACTGACCTCTTTACAGGTTGAAATCTTTACATTTTATAGAATGTAAAGTTGGAATAGAAATATATATTACAAGCATTATAAAAGTATATAACAAGGCTGGGCGCGGAGGCTGACGCCTGTAATCCCAGCACTTTGGGAGGCCGAGGTGGGCAGATCACTTGAAGCCAAGAGTTCGAGACCAGCCTGGCCAACATGGTGAAACACCGTCTCTACTAAAAATATGAAAATTAGCTGGGCATGGTGGTGCACGCCTGTAGTCCCAGCTACTCGGGAGGCTGAGGCAGGAGAATCACTTCAACGCGGGTTGTGAAGGTTGCAGTGAGCCGAGATGGCGCCACTGCACTCCAGCCTGGGTGACAGAGCAAGAGTCTGTCTCACAAATAAATAAATAAAGTATGTAACAGTATGTATAAATGTATGATTTATAGGGATGGAGTAGAGGGGATGGAGCAGAGGGGACCCAATTCATTGCCCTGGAGTAAGTCACATGATGAAGGGAAGGGGGACTGTTGATCTTTTAACTTGGTGCCCAAAACGTTAGGAAGACTGACCCCTAAGGCATCTGCCTTCACCAGCTGGGACCAATTTCCCTTAGCTTGGAAACTCAGAGTGCCCAGTGCTGCCTCCACTGCTGAAAACACACACTGATCTTTGTATCAGGTATTGTCCCGAGGAAGATCGTTATTTTTAGTGTGTGTGCAGAGGATTAGAGAGCTGGGTACAACACATCAAAAGTTCAGATAGAGTATGAGCATTTAGTCATCACTGAATGTTTCTGAGGGTGGCTGGCCTTGTAACATTCACTTTAGTACCTCCACTCAGGCACCATAGGAGGTGAGTGGTGCATTGTGTTTCTTTGGGATCTTGCCCTAATGGTTATAATATGGTACAGTTAAACAGAATAAACTATATAACCTCTTTTAGAGAAACACAAACAAAAGTAATACAATTTAAAGAAGGCAAGAGGGAAGAAAAGAAAATCTTTAGCTTATGAATAAAAGAAAAAGCCTATTTGAATAGAATAAAATGCTAAAAATTCCACATTCCAATAAATATAGCTTGCCTTATAAATCAGTAGCCCTTTTAGTCCTTTAAATAGTAAGAATTTTATCACCATCATCAACCCCACTTTAAATCTTTATTATGGGCCACTTGAAGAGAGTTTTTTGGTGGGGGTTGGTGGGGGGAGGAGACTAAGTTTGGCAACTTAGGGAAAAATGCAGTATGTGTGTTTATAATCTTTTGATCAATTGAGTTTTCAGAAGATTAGGTGATAAATATGTACATATACGTAGTGTTAGTATGTGTGAGTGCTGTAAGTTGCTCATGGAAGCTTTAAAAAGTTATTAACTGGGCCGGGCGCGGTGGCTCAAGCCTGTAATCCCAGCACTTTGGGAGGCCGAGATGGGCGGATCACGAGGTCAGGAGATCGAGACCATCCTGGCTGACACGGTGAAACCCCGTCTCTACTAAAAAATACAAAAAACTAGCTGGGCGAGGTGGCGGGTGCCTGTAGTCCCAGCTACTACGGAGGCTGAGGCAGGCGAATGGCATAAACCCAGGAGGCGGAGCTTGCAGTGAGCTGAGATCCGGCCACTGCACTCCAGCCTGGGCGACAGAGCGAGACTCCGTCTCAAAAAAAAAAAAAAAAAGTTATTAACTGACTGGGCGCAGTAGCTCACGCCTGTAATCGCAGCACTTTGGGAGGCCAAGGTGGGCGAATCACCTGAGGTCTGGAGTTCAAGACCAGCCTGGCCAAGGTGGTGAAACCCCATCTCTACTAAAAATACAAAAATTAGCCGGGCGTGGTGGCGGGCACCTGTAATCCCACGTACTTGGGAGGCTGAGGCAGGAGAATCGCTTGAACCCAGGAGGTGGAGGTTGCAGTGAGCCAAGATTGCGCCATTGCACTCTAGCCTGGGCAACAAGAGTGAAACTCTGGGCCCGGCACTGTGGCTCATGCCTGTAATCCCAGCATTTTGGGAGGCCGAGGTGGGCAGATCACCTGAGGTCAGGAATTCGAGACCAGCCTGGCCAACGTGGCGAAACCCTGTCTCTACTAAAAATGCAAAAATTAGCCGGGCGCAGCTACTCAGGAGCTACTCGGGAGGCTGAGGCAGGAGAATCGCTTGAACCTGGGAGGTGGAGTTGCAGTGAGCCTGAATCTCTCTGAATACCTACTTGTAGTATCCCTGAACAGCCTACTGTAGGTTTAGGTTTCACAAAGAGTAAAAACAGATACCAGCCTATAGGGCAGTTAGTAGCCATAGAGGTCCAGCCAGCTTTTGGACCCGTTTTTCATCCCAAATATTTTATTTTCCCAGAAGAAACCATGTACTGAAATCAAAGCAAGTAAATGGAGTAAAACATCTTGTTTATCATTAGATGCATTTGGGGTAGATTGTTTGCAAAGGGGGTGCTATGGACTGAATTGTATCTCCCCTCCCGTAATTCATATATTGAAGCTCTAACCCCAAATGTGACTGTATTTGAGACAGGGCCTTTAGGGAGGTAATTCAGGTTACATGAGGTCATAAAAGGAGGGTCCTAATCCAATAGGACTGGTGTCCTTATAAGAAGAGACATGAGGGACGCTCATGCATGGAGAAAAGACCATGTGAGGCCACACAGCAAGAAGGCAGCCATTTGAAAGCTAAGGAGAGAGGCCTCACCAGAAACCAACCCTGATGACACGGCAGCCTTTCTTGTCTTAGAAATTGTGGTGATAACTACTGGAAATTCAAAAAAGGTTTTTAAAGCAATTATGAACTTTCACCAAATAAGTGTCTCTACAAGGTATACTGTGGGCAAGTGATGGTATACAATTTGAATACCTAATTATTAGTTTGAATAACCAATGTGGAGGCACTAATTTTTTTTTTTTGAGACAGAGTCTCGCTCTGTTGCCCAGGCTGGAGTACAGTGGTGCTATCTCAGCTCACTGCAACCACTGCCTCCTGAGTTCAAGCGATTCTCCTGCCTCAGCCTGCCGAGTAGCTGGGATTGCAGGTAGATGCCACCATGCCCAGCTAATTTTTGTGTTTTTAGTAGAGGCGGGGTTTCACCATGTTGGCCGGGCTAATCTCGAACTCCTGACCTCAGGTGATCTACCCACCTTGGCACTCCCAAAGTGCTGGGATTATAGGCGTGGGCCACTGCTCCCGGCCCTTCTTTTTTTTTTGAGACAGAGTTTCGCTTTTGTTGCCCAGGCTGGAGTGCAATGGCGCGATCTCAGCTCACCGCAACCTCCACGTCCCAGGTTCAAGCCATTCTTCTGCCTCAGCCTCCTCAGTAGCTGGGATGACAGGTGCCCACCACCACACCCACCTAATTTTTTGTATTTTTAGAGACAGGGTTTCATCATGTTGGCCAGGCTGGTCTTGAACTCCTGACCTCAGGTGATCCGCCTGCCTCAGCCTCCGAAAATGCTGGGATTATAGGCGTGAGCCACCGTGTCTGGCTAAAGCGCAAATTTCAAATGTGGGAACAGCATCCATCAGCTGAACGCGGTGGCTCACGCCTGTGATCCCAGCACTTTGAGAGGTTGAGGTGGGCAAATCACTTGAAGCCAGGAGTTCGAGACCAGCCTGGCCAACATGGTGAAACCCTGCCTCTACTAAAAATATAAAAATTAGCCAGTCGTGGTGGTGCACACCTGTAATCCCAGCTACTCGGGACCCGGCTGAGGTGGAAGAATCACTTGAACCTGGGAGGTGGAGGTTGCAGTGAGCCAAGATTGCGCCACTGAACTCCAGCCCGGGTGACACAGCGAGACTCTGTCTCAAAAAAAAAAAAAAAGAAAAGAATCCTTCAAGAGAGAAAAAGACTATTTAATCACCTGTTTGTTTTGTTTTGTTTTGTTTAGAGATGGAGTCTCCCTCTGTCGCCAGGCTGGAGTGCAGTGGCGTGATCTTGGCTCACTGCAGCCTCCACCTCCCGGGTTCAAGTGATTCTCCTGCCTCAGCCTCCCGAGTAGCTGGGACTACAGGCATGCCCCACCATGCCCAGCTGATTTTTGTATTTTTAGTAGAGACGAGGTTTCACCATGTTGGCCAGGCTGGTCTGGAACTTCTGACCTCAGGTGATTCGCCCACCTCAGCCTCCCAAAGTGGTGGCATTACAGGCGTGAGCCACCACACCCAGCCAAAAATCACCTGTTTTGATATGTTTGCTCAGTCTATTACAAAATTATTTCTATTGCCAAAGAGTAGTTGGAATTTTCAGCTGGTTTCAAAAACCAAGCCCATAATGTTAAATTGTAATCTCCATCAGGAACTTGTTGGCACTGAGTGGCTGGAAATCTCTCCTCATACAAAGAAGTATCATTTTTGCTGAAGATTTTCAAAAACATTCTCTAATACAATATTATTATATGGCTGGGCACTATGGCTCATGCTTTGGGAGGCAAAGCAAGATAATCACTTGAGGCCAGGAGTTTGAGGCTCACCTGGGCAACATAGCAAGACCCTGTCTCCACTAAAAAAAAAAAAATTGTTTTCTCCTGAGTGCGGTGGCACATGCCTGTAGTCCCAGCTACTTGGGAGGCTGCGGTAGGAGTATTCCTTGAGCTCAGGAGTTGGAGGTTGCAGTGAACTATCATCGCACCACAGCACTCCAGCCTGGGTGACAGCAAGACACTGTCTCTCTCTCTCTCTTTTTTTTTTTTTGAGACAGAGTCTTGCTCTGTCACCCAGGCTGGAGTGCAGTGGCATGATCTCAGCTCACTGTAACCTCCGTCTGCCAGGTTCAAGCGATTCTTCTGCCTCAGCCTCCCAGTAGCTGAGACTACAGGTGTGTGCCATCACGCCTGGCTAATTTTTGTGTTTTTAGTAGAAACAGGGTTTCACCGTGTTAGCCAGGATGGTCTCGATCTCTTGACCTCGGGATTCACCCACCTAGGCCTCCCAAAGTGCTAGGATTACAGGCGTGAATCACCATGCCCTGCCAACCCCATCTCTTAAAAAAAAAACACAGGCCAGTTGCGATGGATCATGCCTGTAATCTCAGCATTTTGGGAAGCCGAAGCAGGAGGATTGCATGAGCCCAGGAGTTTGAGACCAGCATGGGCAACATAGGAAGACCCCCATCTCTACAAATTATAAATTAAAAAATAAGTAGCTGGGCATGGTGGTGCATGGGTCCCAGCTACTCAGGAGGCTGAGGTGGGAGGATCATGTTAAGTCTGGGAGTTCAAGGCTGCAGTGAGCCACGATTGTGCCAGTGGAGTCTAGCCTGGGCAGCCGGACAAGACCCTGTCTCAAAAACAAAAACCCCAGCCGGGCGCAGTGGCTCACGCCTGTAATCCCAGCACTTTGGGAGGCCGAGCGGGCAGATCATGAGATCAGGAGATTGAGACCACCCTGGATAACACAGTAAAACCCCGTCTCTACTAAAAATACAAAAAATTAGCTGGGTGTGGTGGTGGGCGCCTGTAGTCCCAGCCACTCGGGAGGCTGAGGCAGGAGAATGGTATGAACCCGGGAGGTGGAGCTTGCAGTGAGTTGAGATCACGCCACTGCACTCCAGCCTGGGCGACAGAGTGAGACTCTTTCTCAAAAAGAAAAAAACAATATTATTTAAAGGGTCTTTTCCCCCC
>NC_045445.1:99745499-99757856 GCF_002776525.5 Piliocolobus tephrosceles | reverse complement strand
TGTCGCCCAGGCTGGAGTGCAGTGGCGTGATCTTGTCTCACTGTAATCTCTGCCTCCTGGGTTCAAGCAATTCTCCTGCCTCAGCCTCCCAAGTATTTGAGATTACAGGCACCTGTCACCACACCCGGCTAATTTTTGTATTTTTTGTAGAGATGGGGTTTCACTGTGTTGGCCAGGCTGGTTTCCAACTCCTGACCTCAGGTCATCCGCCCACTCGGCCTCTCAAAGTGCTGGGATTAATGCGTGAGCCACCGCGCCTGGCCCACATTTCATATTTTGATTAAGCAGTGAGTAGGTTTGCTTTTGATCAACATAAAGGCGTATATCTTGGCCAGGCGTGGTGGCTCACGCCTGTAATCCCAGCACTTTGGGAGGCTGAGGCGGGCGGATCACGTGGTCAGGAGTTCACGACCAGCCTGACCAACATGGTGAAATCCCGTCTCTATTAAAAATACAAAAATTAGCCAGGGGTGGTGGTGTGTGCCTGTAATCCCAGCTACTCAGAAGGCTGAGGCAGGAGAATCGCTTGAACCCGGGAGGCAGAGGTTGCAGTGAGCCGAGATTGCGCCACTGCACTCCAGCCTAGGCTACAGAGTAAGACTACGTCTCAAAAAAAAAAAAAAAAAACGGTATACATCTTAATATTGCTTTGTAATATAAATTTTCAATTTTTGATCTTCAGTTTCCTAAAAGGAATTCCCTGCAGTCAAGTGGACATTTGTCATTCAGGAAAATGATGTCACAATAATTCTAAACTTCCACTGAAATAGGAAACTGAAATACATCTCCACTTTGCAGGGGGAAAGCTGAACCAAAGAGTTAAGAGATGTCCAGGAACCCATCTAATGAGCTGGAAAGGCTCTTGACAGTTACACTGTCTTTATATGGCCCTTGTTCAGACAAACAGATGTGTGTACATTATATGCATACACACACAGACACATGTGTTCCTGTGGATCACGGAGCCATGTCAGGGTTCTCAAAGAGAGAAATCTAATATGATGGAGTGGTTTGGTAGCTGACAGACCCATCCTTGATATCCAATTATTCTGGTAAAATAATTCAATGAAGTTGTTATTACACAAACAGGATTGGACTTAGGAGAGAAATACTTACGAATGTTATACAATGTATTAGATCCATCTAATCAAAATTCACTCATTCAACAAAGTTTTTTCTTTCTTTTTTTGTTAGAGATGGAGTCTCACTCTGTCACCCAGGTTGGAGAATAAGTTTGAATGCTAAGTATGTGGCGCGGTGTTCAGCCCTGTGGTGAACAACATGGGCAGAGCTGCTGTTCTCACAGAGCCATGATCTAGAAGGAAGATGCCCAAGTCACGAGGCAGCTATTGATTACTTGGCTCCAAAATAACAAATTTAGGATCAATTACGTTACCTGATCTTATTCTGAAGACGTTGCTACAATATCGTGTCTTTGAAAATACAGTTTACTGTTTGCAAACTCAGCTAACTCATCAAAAATGTGAAATTTCTCAGTCTCAATAACTTGTTTCTCTTTTGGCAGAGCTGAGCATTTCCCTGCTTGAGAAGGTGTGATCTGCTTACTTCCATACAGAGAAATTCAGGATCCTAAACGTGAAGTCTGCCCTCTTAGAACATGAAGCTGCTGGCTGAGTGTGGTGGCTCATGTCTATAATCCCAACACTTTGGGAGGCTGAGGCGGGAGGCTCACTTGAGCCCAGGAGTTCAAGAGCAGCCTGGGCAACATAGTGAGACCTCGTTTCTATTTTCAATAAAAATTTTTAAAAGGAAGATGAAGCTGCTGCTGGTGACAGGAGCTGAAAATGATGCGAGCAGAGGACCATCAACAGCCCCTTCCCCAGGCTTCAGGTAGAGATTTCTTTAGTGCGTTCTCACATCTACATACTGGAACTGTCAGGCTCAATTTCCCTTTTGGTCTATATAATTTGCAAAACAAAATTTTTTGGCATCTGATGGCCCGGCATGTGCAGTAACTACCTGTTGGTTTGCTCAGCTGTCATCACTAGCTGAACACTTGAGGCCTTCTTAGTCCACTCTCAGCTTAAGAGCCAAGGTGAATACCGCTTGAGAGCCAAGGTGGGTAGGATCTCAAAGTGGATCTTTGACAAAACACAAGAGATCTGCCTGACTTTGATACATGGTGTCATGCTGAGGGATCGTTAAGGCACCCCTGTGCCATCAGATGTCCATTGAGCATCTACTATATGCCAGGCACTTGGTCCACATGATCTCATTTAACCCTCACAACAGATGCACGAGGCAGCTCCTTTTCTTTTTTCTTTCTCTTTTTTTTTTTTTTTGAGACGATTTCACACTGTCACCCAGGCTGGAGTGCAGTGGCGTGATCTCGGCTCACTGCAACCTCCGCCTCCTGGGTTCAAGCAATTCTCCTGCCTCAACCTCCCGAGTAGCTGGGGTTACAGGCACCCGCCACTATGCCCAGCTAATTTTTTGTATTTTTAGTGGAGACAGGGTTTCACCATGTTGGCCAGGCTGGTCTCGAACTTCTGACCTCGTGATCCGCCTGCCTCGGCCTCCCAAAGTGCTGGTATTAAAGGCGTGAGCTGCTGCGGCTGGCCGAGGCAGCTCCTTTTATCCCCATTTTAGTAATGGGAATCTGAGATTCAGAGAATTTTTGTGACTTGTTTGCTCAAAGCGACACAGCCAGCGCAAATAAAGCTGTACTGTTTCCTCAGAAATCCGGCCCCCACCTCCCACATCCCCTCACCCCATTCATATGTCAAACTCCTGTTCAACCTTCACATCTTAGCTGAGACCTCACTTTTCCCAGGACTCCTTCCCTGACACCCCGGGTTCAAGTTCTATGCCTCTCCTGTGGGTTCCCAGGGCCCCCTGGACTTGCCCGTCACATTTACTATAAGCCCATATATCCCTTCTCTGTAATTGCTAAGTGGGCAAGAGACTTCCCGGCCTTATTTCAGTTTCAGGCGTGTATAGACATTTAAGAAATCGCTGGTGTCCAGATTTTAGACACGGTGGCTCACGTCTATAATCCCAACACTTTGGGAGGCCAGGCAGGCGGATCACATGAGCCCAGGAGTTCAAGACCAGCCTGGGCAACATAGCGAGACCTCGTCTCTACTGAAAATGAAAAAATTAGCCAGGCATAGTGTTGTGTGCCTGTGGTCCCAGCTACGCGGGAGACTGAGGTTGAGACTGGGGGATTGCTTGAGCCCGGGAGGTCGAGGCTGCTGTGAGTCATGATTGCACCACTGCACTCCAGCCTGGGTGACAGAGTGAGACCCTGTCTCAAAAAAAAAAAAAAAAATGCTGTTGGATGAATGAGTAAATGAATGAATGAACTTGTGAATGAGGCATTCCAAAGGTTTCAACAAACCTTCAGCCTCCCTTAACACACACTTGCCTCCTTACATGGGTCCAGGACCTCTGCTGAGCCCGGGATGTAATACAGAAGTGAATGTGCCTGACTTTGTGGGTTTGGGTCCACAGCCTGACCCCAGAAAACAACTGATGGTCATGCAGTATGCCCTGGGCTGAAGGAGAGGTGAGCAATGCTCAAGGAATTGAGAGAGGGCAGTGCTATTCATCTGAATGTCTGTGTCCCTCCAGAAGTAGTACCTTGAAAACTTATTCCCAATATAATCGTATTAGGAGGTGGGGCCTTGAACGATGATTAGTGAGTGACATCAGTGAGAAGAGGACCCAGAGAGTTCCCTTGCCTCTTCCACCATGTGTGAGGACACAACGAGGAGGCACCAACTGTGACCCAGAAAGTGGCCCTCACCAGACACTGAATCTGCGGCACCTCAAATGTGAATTTCCCAGGCTCTGGAACTGTTTCTCACAGTTCTGTCATTTATGAGCTAGTCAGCCTATCATATTTTGTTTTGGCAGCCCAAATGGCCTAAGAGGAGGGAGGGAGGGCAGCTGAAGGAAGGGAAGTGAACTGATGTCATTCAAGAAGGAGGCAACTAAAGTTTGGTTAGTTCAAATTAATTTTCCAATTCAAACATGAGAATGATCACTTTGGTGGTGGTTTTTTTTGTTTTGTTTTCTCTTTTTTTTTTTTTTGGACAGAGTCTTGCTCTCTCGCCCAGGCTGGGTGCAGTGGTATGATCTTGACTCACTGCAACCTCTGCCTCCTGGGTTCAAGCAATTCTCCTGCCTCGTCTCCCTAGTAGCTGGAACTACAGGCATGCGCCACCACATCCAGCTAATTTTTTTTTTTTTTTGTATTTTTAATGGAGACAGGATTTCGCCATGTTGGCCAGGCTGGTCTCGAATTCCTAACCTCAAGTGATCCTCCCGCCTTGGCCTCCCAAAGTGCTGGGATTACAGGTGTGAGCCACTACGCCCGGCTGAGAACAATCACTTTAATGTAAGTTATGAAATGGAGACTCTGGCCTGATACCTTTATAGTCAGATGCTGATGAGTAGGCTAAATATGAACTACTTTGATTTGTGAAGTGATTAATTACAAGTAGCTATTACTACAAGTGACTTACTACTTCCCACATGGCTCTGCTAGTCCCCCTTTGTTATTTATTTTTATTTTTTTGAGACGGGTCTTGCTGTGTCACCCAGGCTGGCATGCAGTGTTGTGATACCCCACTGTAGTCTCAGACTCCTGGGCTCAAGTGATCCTCTCGCCTCAGCTTCCCACGTAGTTATGAATATAGGTGTGCGCCACCATGCCCAGCTAATTTCTAAAAAATTTTTTGTAGAGGTGGTGTCTTGCTATGTTGCCCAGGCTGGTAGTCCTCTCTTTGGACAGTACAGGACTGAGCTCCCCGAAGAGGCAGGAAGCAGTTGGAGGACAGGAACAGTGACTCACATTTGTTTTCCCTCCACAGTGCCTGGGGAAACCAGACTAGAAGATAGAGCAAAGTGAGGCCAGACGCAGTGGCTCTTGCCTGTAATCCCAGCAATTTGGGAAGCCAAGTGAGGCAGATCATCTGAGGCCAGGAGTTCGAGACCAAACTGGCCAACATGGTGAAACCCCGTCTCTACTAAAAATACAAAAATTAGCTGAGCATGGTGGTGCACATCTGTAGTCCCAGCTACTTGGGGGGCTGAAGCAGGAAAATCACTTGAACCTGGGAGGCGGAGATTGCAGTGACCCAAGATCATGCCACTGCACTCCAGCCTGGGTGACAGAATAAGGCTATGTCTCAGAAAAAAAAAAAAAAGATGGAGCAAAATGTATCACATGGGTGTGCTAATGGCTGTTTCCTCATAAATGTCTATGGCAACCTGTTTGTCTTGCAGACCCTTATTCAGAAGAGTTTTCTGGTCTAATAATTTAGGATTTCACTCTTAGAGGCACCAACAGTTTGTCTCTGCCCAAGGCACAGATTAACTTCAGCCTGAGCCAAAACAGCTCTGCTCTTAGTCACTGACTGGGCAGCCAGCTGGGTGAGCTGGGAGGATGACTGTCTAGAGGGAGTAGAATTAGAACTTTGAAGAAAGGTTTCTGTTTCAGGATTTTAGGAAAGTATGCAGCTTAATTCTTTATGTTCTCTTTGCAATCCTGAAAGGAAAAGGACCATTTTATTTTTTTTGCTTGTTTTTTTTTTTTTTTTTTTTTTTTGAGACGGGGTCTCGCTCTGTCGCCCCGGCTGGGGTGCAGTGGCCGGATCTCAGCTCACTGCAAGCTCCGCCTCCCGGGTTCCCGCCATTCTCCTGCCTCAGCCTCCCGAGTAGCTGGGACCACAGGCGCCACCACCGCGCCCGGCTAGTTTTTTGTATTTTTAGTAGAGACGGGGTTTCACGGTGTTAGCCAGGATGGTCTCGATCTCCTGACCTCGTGATCCACCCGTCTCGGCCTCCCAAAGTGCTGGGATTACAGGCTTGAGCCACCGCGCCCGGCTTGTTTTGTTTTTAGATGGAGTCTCGCTCTGTCACCCAGGCTGGAGTGCAGTGGCGTGATCTCAGCTCACTGCACCCTCCGCCTCCCGGCTTCAAGTGTTTCTCCTGCCTCAGCCTCCCGAGTAGCTGGGATTACAGGCATCTGCCATCATGCCTGGCTAATTTTTGTATTTTTAGTAGAGACGGAATTTCACCATGTTGGCCATGCTGGTCTCGAACTCCTGACCTCAGGTGATCTGCCTGCCTTGGCCTCCCAAAGTGCTGGGATGACAGGTGTGAGCCACCACGCCCAGCCTACCATCCTATGTTTTTATGTCGCTTTTTCTTCTGTAATAAATTATTTTTTCCCTTTGCTGATAAGAATAGATAATATCACATCTTTTAATTTAGGAAAATAAAAGCAATTTTGGCACATTGCTTCAACAGTGCAACTCAAGATCTGAATTAGAAGGAAAAAGGAGATAATTCTCTTTTGATCATTTTTTATAAAATTCTTAAGATATGTAGATATAGGTATAGATTGATAGTATTTACTGTCTGTAATTGTTCTAAAATACCCAGGGTAAGGCTGGGTGCGGTGGCTCACACTTGTAATCCCAGCAGGAGAATCGCTTGAACCCGGGAGGTGGAGGTTGCAGTAAGCCGAGACCGCACCAATGCACTCCAGCCTGGGCAACAAGGGTGAAACTCCGTCTCAAAAAAAAAAAAAAAAAAGATCCAGGGTAGTATATACAGGCTGCTGACCATTAAGTGTACGAAATACAAGAATGTAAGGAAAGGTATGCATATTCAATGTAAAAATATATAAATAATAAACATAGGCCTGGCACGGTGGCTCACACCTATAATCCCAGCACTTTAGGAGGCCGAGGCGAGCAGATCACTTGAGGCCAGGAGTTCGAGACCAGCTTGGCCAACATGGCAAAACCCTGTCTCCACTAAAAATACAAAAATTAGCCGGGCATGTTGGTGTACACCTGTAATCCCAGTTACTCAGGAAACTGAGGTAGGAGGATCACTGGAGCCCAGGAGGTCGAGGCTGCAATGAGCCATGGTCAGGCCACCACACTCCTGGGTGACATCATGAGACCCTGTTTCTAAAAATACAAATTATGAGCAGCTGAGGAGAGCAGGAAAATAAAAAAAATTAAAAATTAGAAAAAATTAAAAATGAAATAAGAGAATGTAAGGTTTAGAAGGTAATCTAAGACTAATAGATTTTGTGTTCATTTTGTTTATTATTGACATGGATTTGCTTTTTATCTGCAAAGGTTGTCTGTGTAAGTCTGTGTATATGCATAACATACTATTTGTGAATGCAGCTTCCATGAGCAGACACAAAATTACAGTGAGATTTAGTACAGGGAGAAGCCAGACTTCAGCAGTGCATTCATGAAGATCTAGTAATGTAGATGTTCTCACATCCTTCTGCCCTCTCAGATATGAGCCACTGCTGTTCAGAGAGGATTTCATATGCAGTTCATTCACATAGAAACTGCAATGATTCTTTGATTGTGTTTTTGTCTTAGTAAAAAAAAAAAAAAGATTTTCGGCATGATTTAATATTGGATGGCAGGCCATTGCTTAGAGGCTCCAGGTCTAATTCACCATTCCCTGTACCATGGTTATATTAGAGTCTATGTGTGGCACTGACTTTGAGAACGGGATATACTCATTTGGGAGGTAGTACTTTCAGGTGCTTTATGAATACTATCACACAATGGACTGAGTGAAATCTTCATGATAAAGTTTTAGTGGTGGGGACTTTTGTATTCCAGAACCCAGAACACTGAAATTGGAATGAGCATCAGATTTATAAGAATGGAGGTCATAAAGATGATGACCTACTGTGTGCCATGCCCTCTTCAACCTTATTAATAATCGGAAAAGCTCATATGCAAGGCAGGCGTTGTTAGCTTAGATGTACAAGTGAGGCCTATAATTGCAGCACTTTGGGAGGCTGAGGTGTGGGTGGATCACTTGAGGCCAGGAGTTCGAGACCAGCCTGGCCAACATGGCAAAACCTCATCTCTACTGAAAATACAAAAAGTAGCCGGGGGGTGGGGTGGTGTACGCCTATAGTCCCAGCTACTTGGGAGGCTGAGACATGAGAATCGCTTGAGCCTGGGAAGCGGAATTTGCAGTGAACCGAGATCATGCCACTGCACTCCAGCCTGGGCAACAGAGCAAGACTCTGTCAAAAAAAAAAAAAAAAAAAAAAAGGAAGGGGAAGAAAACAAAAAAGATTTACAAGTGAGGGCTGGGCGCTGTGGCTCATGCCTGTAATCCCAGCACTTTGGGAGGCCGAGGCGGGTGGATCACGAGGTCAGGAGATCAAGATCATCCTGGCTAACACAAGGAAACCCCATCTGTACTAAAGATTAGCCGGGCGTGGTGGCGGGAGCCTGTAGTCCCAGCTACTCGGAAGGCTGAGGCAAGAGAATGGCGTGAACCCAAGAGTCAGAGCTTGCAGTGAGCCGAGATCACGCTACTGCACTCCAGCCTGGATGACAGAGTAAGACTCCATCTCAAAAAAAAAAAAAGAAAAAAAAAAGAAAAAGATCTACAAGTGAGAAGACTGAGCTCAGAGATTACCTAACCTGCCCAGGGCAAGAGATAACCACGTTTGGCTGATTGTAGAGTCTGTGCCACCTTTGCCTCTCCATATGATAAAATAGTTGTCACAGAAAAAAAAAATCTTTGTATTAGCCATGTATTGATGTGTAACAAACTGCCTAGAACTTAGCAGCTTAAAACAGCACACATGGCCGGGCGCGGTGGCTCAAGCCTGTAATCCCAGCACTTTGGGAGGCCGAGACGGTCGGATCACGAGGTCAGGAGTTCGAGATCATCCTGGCTAACACGGTGAAACCCCGTCTCTACTAAAAAATACAAAAAGCTAGCTGGGCGAGGAGGCTGGCGCCTGTAGTCCCAGCTACTCGGGAGGCTGAGGCAGGAGAATGGCGAGAACCCGGGAGGCGGAGCTTGCAGTGAGCTGAGATCTGGCCACTGTACTCCAGCCTGGGTGACAGAGCAAGACTCCGTCTCAAAAAATAAACACACACACACACACACACACATTTATTATCTCATAGTTTCTGTGGGTCAGGAATCTAGTCACAGATTAGATGGGTTCTCTGTCTCTAGATTTCTCATTAGGTTGAAATCAAGGTGGCAGCCGGGGCTGTGGTCTCATCTGAAGGCTTGATGGGTGATGGATCCACTTCCAAGCTGACTCATGTGGTTGTTGGCAGGTTTCAGTTGCTTGAGGGTTGCTGGACTGAGAGCCTCACTTCCTTGCTATAGAGGCCTCTCCATAGGGCAGCTCACACTGTGGCCGCTGGCTTCATCAGAGGGAGCAAAGAGATAGTGACAGAGAGAGAACTAGCACATCAGAAGTCACAATCTTTTGGAGCCTAATCATAGAAGTGACATCCTACATCCTATCACTTTTGCCATATTCTATTCATTAGAAGCTGGTCACTAGGTTCAGCCCACACTTAAGTGGAGGGATTTCCACATAGGTGTAAATATCAGAAGGCAGAAATCATTGGGGCCATGTCAGAAGCTGCCTATTACAGGCTCTGCTTTTAAAGAACTTGATTCACTGTGTCTTTATTCTCTTTTTTTTTTTTTGAGATGGAGTCTCGCTCTGTCTCCCAGGCTGGAGTGCAGTGGCGCAATCTCAGCTCACTGCAAGCTCTGCCTCCCAAGTTCATGCATTCTCCTGTCTCAGCCTCCCAAGTAGCTGGGACTACAGGCATCTGCCACCACGCCTGGCTAATTTTTTTGTATTTTTAGTAGAGACGGGGTTTCACCATGTTAGCCAGGATAGTCTCGATCTCCTGACCTCATGATCCACCTGCCTCGGCTTCCCAAAGTGCTGGGATTACAGGCGTGAGCCACCACGCCTGGCCTTTATTCTTTTAAGAGTAGGTAGATAATACATATACTGAAGAACTGGAGACAATACTTTTTTTGTTTGTTTGTTTGTTTTGAGACAGAGTCTTGCTCTGTTGCCCAGGCTGGAGTGCAGTGGCACAATCTCGGCTCACTGCAAGCTCCTCTTCCCAGGTTCACACCATTCTCCTGCCTCAGCCTCCTAAGTAGCTGGGACTACAGTCATGCACCACCATGCTCGGCTAATTTTTTTTGTATTTAGTAGAGATGGGGTTTCACCGTGTTAGCCAGGATGGTCTCGATCTCCTGACCTCGTGACACCTGCCTCAGCCTCCCAAAGTGCTGGGATTACAGGCTTGAGCCACCATGCCTGGCTGAGACAATACATTTTTAAAGATATATTTTTTGGATATTGGTTTGTGTGTGTGTGTGTGTGTGTGTGTATATATATATATATATATATTTTTTTTTTTTTTTAAAGAAATGGGGTCTCATGTTTCCTAGGCTGGCCTCGAACTCCTAGGCTCAAGAAATCCTGCCAGCTTAGCCTCCCAAGTAGCTGGGACTACAAGTGTGTGCCACTACAGCTGGCTTAATATATTTTTAATATTTATATATGTATGTACATTTATAGAAACATAAATAGTTTTTATTTGTTTCACTGTGTTACCCAGGCTGGAGTGCAGTGCTACAATCCTAGCTCACTATAGCCTCAAATTCCTGGGCTCAAGGGATCCTCCCACCTCAACCTCCCAAGTAGTTGGGACTACAGGCATGTGCCACCACACCTGGCTCATTGAAAAAAAAAAAAAAATTGTAGAGATGGGATCTCTCTGTGTTACCCAGTTTGGTCTTAAACTCCTGGCCTCAAACGATCCTCCCAACTCAGCCTTCAAAGTCACTGGGATTACGGGTGTGAGCCACTGTGCCTGGCTCTTAAATTTATAATTTAGAACATATATTTAAAAATTAATGGAGGCCCTGCTGGTTAGGCATGTTGATACTGGAAGCATGAGATTCAGGAACTTTAAAAATTAATAGAAACCACTAAATGAGAAGAAATACCATCTATAACTTCAGAACCAGCAAAGGAAAAAATAAAATGTGTAATGGGGCAATTTCAAAAACTTTATCCATCTAACATAATGGAAAAGGATGAGGGGGAACGGGTAGTAAACAGCAAACGTAAGATGGTAGAAATAAGTCCCAATACGTAATTAATCAAAATAAATATAAATGATTACGTGCCTGTTCAAAACAGAGGTTATCAGTTTGGATTTGTTGTTGTTGTTAATTCAACTGTAGATCTGTGACAGGAAACACGCTTAGAATAAAACCACAAAGAAAGGTTGAAAATAGAGGGATGGAAAAAGATATACCAAGCAAATATGAACCAAAAGAAAGTTGGACCACATAAACAACTGCCTAGTAGACCTTTCCATTTTTATGTGCTTTGACACCTCCAACTCAGTGTGCCCACAGAGAACTCATCATGTCACAGAGAGGAATGTCAGTGAACAAGTGGGGACCAAAGCCAGACTGGAGTAGGATAAGAGAGAGAAGGATATATGGCTAGGCACAGTGGCTCATGCCTATAATCCCAGTACTTTAGGAGGCTGAGGTAGGAAGATAGCTTGAGCCCAGGAATTTAAGATCAACCTGGGCAACATAGTGAAACCCCCTTTCTGCAAAAAATACAAAAATTAGCCAGGCACAGTGGCACATGCCTGTAGTCCCAGCTACTCAGGAGGCTGAGGTGGGAAGATCACTTGAGCCCTGGGAGGTGGAGGTTTCAGTGAGCTGTGATCTTGCCCCTGCATTCCAGCCTGGGTGACAGAGTGAGACCCTGTCTCAGAGAGAGAGACAGAGAGAGAAGTGTGGAGTCCATGAAGGAGGACGACTCTATTAAGTACTGACTTCCAGGAAAAGAGAATATGAATAGTGCTAAAGAAGTTTTAGTATGGCTTTGGGTGTACTGGAAGCAGTTTTATTTGCAGAAGGTAAAGGGCTCTGCAAGAGACTGAATGTTTGTGTCTCCCCAAACATGTTGATATCCTAACCCCCAATGTAATCGTATTAGAAGATGGGACCTTTGGGAGGTGATTAAGTCATGACAGTGAGTGGAGCCCTCATGAATGGGATTGGTGCCCTTATAAAAGGGACCCCAGGCTAGGTGCAGTGGCATGCGCCTGTAATCCCAGCCCTGTGGGAGGCCGAAGCAGGTGGATCACCTGAGGCCAGGAGTTGAAGACCAGCCTGGCCAACATGGCGAAACCCTGTCTCTACTAAAAATACAAAAATTAGCCGGGCATGATGGTGTGTGCCTGTAATCCCAGCTACTCAGGAGGCTGAGGCAGGAGAATCGCTTGAACCCAGGAGGTGGAGGTTGCAGTGAGTCAAGATGGTGCCACTGCACTCCAGCCTGGGCGACAGAGTGAGACTCTGTCTCAAAAAATAAAATAAATAAAAATAAAATAAAATAAACAATAAAATAGGCCAGGCGCGGTGGCTCAAGCCTGTAATCCCAGCACTTTGGGAGGCCGAGGTGGGCGGATCTCGAGGTCAGGAGATCGAGACCATCCTGGCTAACATGGTGAAACCCCG
>NC_045445.1:99742944-99745399 GCF_002776525.5 Piliocolobus tephrosceles | reverse complement strand
CCCGTCTCTACTAAAAATACAAAAAATTAGCTGGGCGTGGTGGTGCGCGCCTGTAGTCCCAGCTACTTGGAGGCTGAGGCAGGAGAATGGCGTGAACCTGGGAGGCGGAGCTTGCAGTGAGCCAAGATCGCGCCACTGCACTCCAGCCTGGGTGACACAGCAAGACTCCGTCTCAAAAATAAATAAATAAATAAATAAATAAAAATAAAATAACCCCAGAGAGTTCTTTCCACAATGTGAGGATACAATGAAAATTTAGCTATCTGCAACCCTAAACAGGGCCCTTACCAGAACCTGACCATGCTGGCACCGTAATGTCAGACTTCTAACCAGAACTGTTAAGAGATAAATTTCTGTTGTTTATAAGCCACCCAGTCTATGGTACTTTGTTATACCAGTCAGAACTGACTAAGACAGAAATTGGTACTGAGAAGTAAGGGGTGCTATGTAACGAATACCTAAAAATGTGGAAGTGGCCTTGTAACTCTGTAATGACTAGAGGCTGGAAGAGGGCCGTGGTTTGAATGTTTCCTCCAAAACTCATGTTGACCTTTAGTTGCCATCGTAACAGTATCGAGAGGTGGGGTCTTTAAGAAGACATTAGGTCATGGGGCTGTCACCCTCATGAATGGACTAATGCTGTTATTGTGGGAGTAGCTTTGTTATAAAAGTGAGCTGTCTCGCATGCACCCTCTTGCCCTTCTGTCTACCCATGATGGGATGATGCAGCATGAAGGCCTCATATGATGCTAGCACCATGCTCTTGGACTTCCCAGTCGCCAGAACTGTGAACTGGTTAAGCTTCTTTTTAAAATTATTTTTATTTGTTATTTTTTGAGACAGAATCTCACTCTGTCACCCAGGCTGGAGTGCAGTGGCACGATCTCTGCTCACTGCAACCTCTGCTTCCCAGGTTCAAGTGATTCTTCTGCCTTAGCCTCCCAACTAGCTGGGATTACAGGCATTCATCACCAGGCCCAGCTAATTTTTGTATTTTTAGTAGAGATGGGGTTTCACCATGTTACTCAGGCTGGTCTCAAACTCCTGACCTCAAGTGATCCACCCACCTTGGCCTCCGAAAGTGCTGGGATTACAGGTGTGAGCCACCGCGCCTGGCTGAGCTTCTTTTCTTCATAAATTAACTGGTCTGTGGCATTCTGTTATAGCAACAGAAAACAGACTAAGACATAAATTTGGGTGCATGCACTAGAAAAAATCCTACATTGCCACCAGGTGTGGTGGCTGACGCCTGTAATCCCAGCACTTTGGGAGGCCGAGGTGGATGGATTACGAGATCAGGAGTTCGAGACCAGCTTGACCACCACGGTGAAACCCCATCTCTACCAAAAATACAAAAAAAAAAAATTAGCCAGACGTGGTGGTGCACACCTGTAATCTCAGCTACTCAGGAGGCTGAGGCAGGAGAATTGATTGAATGAATCCAGGAGGCGGAGGTTGTAGTGAGCCAAGATTGCTCCACTGCACTCCAGACTGGGCAACAGAGCAAGACTCCATCTAAAAAAAAGAAAAAAAGAAAAATCCTATATTGCTATTGAATGGACCTTTAAAGGTGATTCTGGTGAGCAGTCAGAAAGAAATGGAGGAGAGCTGTAGAGAAAGCTTCTGCTTTCTTAAAGAATACGTAAGTAATCATGAACAGATTGGTGGTAGAAATATGGGTGGTTAAAGGCTGTTCTGATGTCTCAGATAGAAATGAGGAATGTGTTATTGGACAATGGAGAAAAGGTGATCCTTGTTATAAAGTAGCAAATAACCTGGCTGAATTGTGTTTACGTTTTAGTGTTTTGTGGAGGGTAGGACTTGTGAACAGTGAAATGGAGATTTAGCTGAGGAGATCTCTAAGCAAAGTGTTGACAGGAGAGGCTTGGTTCTTCCTGACTGCTTATAGTAAAATTTGAGAAGAGAGATATGAATTGAAAACAGAATTGTTAATGCAAAAAGGAACCAGAACTGAAACCTTACCCTAGCTCTGAGGGTGACATTGCTCCCTCAGTGGGTCTGGAAAATTCTCGGCCTGTCCCTGTCTGTGTTACAAAACCTGACAAAGCATGTTTGGAAGAGAACACTAAGGGTCTGCTGGACTATTTGACAAGGAGGTTACTGTGAATGTGAACTGCAGACTTCATTAACCATCTCAACAAAGCAGCAGTAGAGATGGAATTGTACTGGAAGTGGCACTGCTGCCTGGGACTAAAGGAAACAGAGAAAATGGTACAAAATGGCTGGGCGCGGTGGCTTATGCCTGTAATCCCAACACTTTGGGATGCTGAGGTGGGTGGATCACCTGAGGTCAGGAGTTCGAGACCAGCCTGGCCAACATGGCAAAACCCTGTCTCTACTAAAAATACAAAAATTAGCTGGGTGCGGTGGTGCAGGCCTGTAATCCCAGCTACTTGGGAGGCTGAGGCAGGAGAATCACTTGAACCCAGGAAGC
>NC_045445.1:99725492-99727944 GCF_002776525.5 Piliocolobus tephrosceles | reverse complement strand
TTTGAGACGGAGTCTCACTCTGTCGCCCAGGCTGGAGTGCAGTGGCCGGATCTCAGCTCACTGCAAGCTCCGCCTCCCGGGTTTACGCCATTCTCCTGCCTCAGCCTCCCAAGTAGCTGGGACTACAGGTGCCCGCCACCTCGCCCGGCTAGTTTTTTGTATTTTTTTAGTAGAGACGGGGTTTCACCATGTTAGCCAGGATGGTCTCGATCTCCTGACCTCGTGATCCGCCCGCCTCGGCCTCCCAAAGTGCTGGGATTACAGGCTTGAGCCACCGCGCCCGGCCTAGAAGAAAACATTTTTTAAGTGTATTTTTCTCTTTTTTGTTTTAATTTTAATTTTTTGAATGATACTGCTCCTTGAGAAGCAGGGCTAACTCATAGGCAGTGTGCCCAGAGTCAGCCAAGAAAAATATTTTAAATGAGCCAGATGCAGTGGTTCACACCTGTAATCCCAGCGCTTTGGAAGGCCGAAGCGGACGGATCACTTGAGGTCATGAGTTCGAGACCAACCTGGCCAACATGGTGAGACCCTGTCTCTACTAAAAATACAAAACTTAGCCAGGCCTGGTGGCGCGTGCCTGTAATCCCAGCTACTCGGGAGGCTGAGGCAGGAGAATCACTTGAACCCTGGAGGCGGAGGTTGCGGTGAGCCCAGATTGTGCCACCTCACTCCAGCCTGGGAGACAGAGTGAGACTCTGTCTCAAGAAAAAAAAAAAAAAAAGAATTGTTTTTTTTTTGGAAATGAAGTTTAGCTCCTGTTGTCCAGGCTGGAATGCAATGGTGCGATCTCAGCTCACCGCAACCTCTGGCTCCTGGGTTCAAGCAACTCTCCTGCCTCAGCCTCCCGAGTAGTTGGGGTTACAGGCATGTGTCACCACCCAGCTAATTTTGTATTTTTAGTAGGGACAGGGATTCTCCCTGTTGGTCAGGCTGGGCTCGAACTCTCGACCTCAGGTGATCCACCCGCTGCGTCCTCCCAAAGTGCTGGGATTACAGGCGTTAGCCACAGCGTCTGGCCCAAAAAAGAAAAATATTTTAAATAAATGTAGTGTACCCTAAGTGTACAGAGTTTATAATGTCCATGGTAGTGTACAGGAATGTCCTAGGCCTTCCCATTCACTTACCACTCACACACTAACTCACCCAGAGCAACTTCCAGTCCTGCAAGCTCTATTCATGATTAATGCCCTATACAGGTGTCCCATTTTTACAGGTTCAGGTCTTACATTTAAATCCATTTATTTAAAAATAAATGTATTTATATTTATTTAGAAATAAAATTTATTAAAATAATGGAATAATTAAAATAAATTCCAAATAAATTATTTTTGTGTGTAGTGTAAGATAAGGGTCTAATTCCATTATTTTGCATGTGGATATCCAATTTTCCCTATACCATTTGTTGAAGAGATTATCCTTTTCCTATTGTGTATCCAGAGCACCTTTGTCAGATTAGTTGGCCATATGTGTGAGGTTTATTTCTGGGCTCTTGATTCTGTTTCATTGGTTTATATGTCTGTCTGTTTTTATGCCAGTAGCATACTGTTTAAATTACTGAAGCCTTGTAATAGATTTTGAAATCAGAAAGTGTGATGACTCTAGCTTTGTTCTTCTTTCTCAAGATTGTTTTGGCTATGGGGCCTTTTGTAGATCCATATGGATTTTTGGATTTTTTTTCTATTTCTGTAAAAAATGTCATTGAGATTTTGATAGGGATTGCATTGAATCTGTAGACTGCTTTGGGTAGTATAGATGTTTTAACTATATTAATTTAAGTCTAACAATCCAGAAGCCCAGGATGTCTTTCTATTCATTTGTATTGTCTTCAGTTTCTTTAATTAATGTTACATAGTTTTCAGTGTACATGTCTTTCACCTCTGCTTAAATTTATTCCTAAGTATTTTATTCTTTTTAATGTTATTGTAAATGGAATTATGAAATTATTATTATTATTATTATTTTTTTTTTTTTGAGACGGAGTCTTGCTCTGTCGCCCAGGCTGGAGTGCAGTGGTGCCATCTCGGCTCACTGCAAGCTCCGCCTCCCAGGTTCACGCCATTCTCCTGGCTCAGCCTCCCAAGTAGCTGGGACTACAGGCGCTCGCCACCTCACCCGGCTAGTTTTTTGTATTTTTTTAGTAGAGACGGGGTTTCACCATGTTAGCCAGGATGGTCTCGATCTCCTGACCTCGTGATCCACCCATCTCGGCCTCCCAAAGTGCTGGGATTACAGGCTTGAGCCACCGCGCCCGGCCAATTATGGAATTATTTTCTTAATTTCCCTTCCAGATAGTTCATTGTTGGTGTATAGAAATGCAACTGATTTTTTTTTTTTTTTTTTTTTTTTTTTTTCCAGCGGTTTTCCCTTTTTTTCCCCGGGGGGGGGTGGAAGGGGCCCTTCCCTGGCCCGCCGCCCCCCCCCCCCCGTCGTGTAGGGGGAGAGTGTAGAT
>NC_045445.1:99709125-99725392 GCF_002776525.5 Piliocolobus tephrosceles | reverse complement strand
GGTGATCCACCCACCTCGGTCTCCCAAAGTGCTGGGATTACAGGCGTGAGCCACCGTGCCTGGCACAACTAATTTTTTAATGTTAATTTTGTATCCTGCAACTTTACTGAATTTGTTTATTAGTTCTAACAGTTATTTTGTGAATTTGTTTATTCTAACAATTATTTTGTGGAGTGTTTAGAGTTTTCTAGAGATAAGATTGTATCATCTGCAAGCAGAGATAATTTTTTTTCTTTCTGATTTGGTTGCCTTTTATTTATTTATTTATTTAGGAGATGAAGTCTCACTCTGTTGCCCAGGCTGGAGTTGTACCCTCTGCCTCCAGGGTTCAAGCAATTCTCTCACCTCAGCCCCCTGAATAGCTGGGTCTACAGGCGCGCGCCACCATGCCTGGCTAAGCTTTGGTATTTTTAGTACAGACGGGGTTTCATCATGTTGGCCAGGCTAGTCTTGGAACTCCTGACCTCAAGTGATCAGCCTGCCTCAGCCTCCCAAAGTGCTGGGATTACAGGCGTGAGACATCGCACTTGGCCTGTTGCCTAATTGCTCTGGCTAGGACTTCCAGTACTGTGTTGAATAGGAGTGGTGAGAATGGGCATCCTTGCCCTGTTCCTGATCTTAGAGGAGAAGCTTTTAGTTTTTCACTGTTGACTACATGATGTTAGCTGTGGGCTTGTCATATATGGCCTTTTTTTTCCCTAAGCCATTTGCACATACAGATTGAATCAGATTAAAATAAACAACACAAAATGTATTTAAATGAGAAATTGAAACATTAAAAATAATATTAGGTGACATTAAAACTGTCATGGAAATAAACTGTATATACAACAAATAAATCAATGATTGTTAACTTTTTTAGACAGTTGGAATATCAGATTAAAATGAATAGCATTATTAGTCAGTAAAAAGAGCATATAAATTATTTTCAAATTCCAAATAAAAATATTTAAAATTTTGAAATTTTGGACCCAAAATTATGTCAGTAATTTCATGCAAGTAGATCTTCAATAGGTCCTATATTCGAGACTCTGAAATGACATCAGAAACTGTCAATTAAAGTGTAACCCACAGATAATATCTAGCTACATACAAGTTTAATTTTCGATCAGTTTGAATAACTATTGAATTTAAAAGAAAATTGATGCTGAGGTTAATTTACAGAGTCAATGAAATGCCAAGAAGAAAGCATTGAGACTGAAACTAAAGAACCAAATATTGCATAACAAACACCAGTACTAACTTAACATTTATAGAGAGAAAAATCTATTCTGGCCATGTGTAGCTGCTAATATTTTCACATGTGATTAATAAACTAATCACATTCTACACATCAGTGTACCATACTGTATATTGGGGAGGGGGTGTTTCAAGTAAAGAGGCTCAATATTTCTCATAAGATGCTGATGTGTGGTAGCAATACATAACTAAAATGTTTTACTTATGTGTGCAGTGTGAAAGTTTGTGCATCAGAAGTTACAAAAATCTCCAGAATGCCCAACGGGGCTGAAAGGAAAAATACCAGAACTTTTCAGGAACACAAATGAGTCAAGAAAAGATTAAAAGGCTTTATCAACGTGAGAAGCCAATGGCTGATCACAAGGCAAAATTGATAATATTGTGCCAGGTTAAGTAGAACAAACAAATATACTGATTGAAGACATTTACAAGGAAAGATCTCCCAATCATGACAGCTAAGTTATAAGTTATGAAGTACACACACACACAAAATAAGCTTCCATAATTTAGAGTAAGAAGAAATTGGATGCTACATAAATTAATAATATTGGAATTGTATTTAAAATGTTTAAGTCAATTCAGTGATAAGAGACAAAAATAATGTTTAAAGAGGAAGAAACTTTAAAATTGAAGAGCATCCATGGAAAGAGATAACTGTAAATTGAATAAATGAGAAATAAAAATCTATAAATTCAACATACATTGTATTGGGAGGCTATTAACTTAGAATAAGCTAATGAGAGAAATAGTGCACTGGAAGATTAAGGAGAGAAAATCGATGCTAATAAAAGTAAAGTGATATAAAATGTAAATATATTTATGGATCTATAAAGACAAAGATTAGAAGGAATAAAGTATATTCAATTGTTTCACTGAAATATATACAAAGAATAAGACACAAATATAGTTTTAAAAAGAAATACTTTTTTTGTAAAATTAAAAGCCAGAAAAAATTCTCGAATTCAGAAGTACATAGTTTTCAAAAAAAAGGTAAATACAGGTGATCATTTATACAGAAATAATAGTCAAGCTGTATAACACTAAAAAGAAAGAAAAATCTTAAAAGTAGGGAGGAAAAAAACAGAGATAAGCCACAAATTTGTAGGCACCATCCACACAGCCTTGATAGAAGCCAGAACAAGGAGAAGTAAATATTGAGTGTAAGAATTTAATATTTAGTCAAATATCTTTAATAAATAAAAATAAAACATTCTCAAAAATACGAAGACAGAGAGCTTATATTACCAGAAGGATATTCTTAATATTACACTTCAAAAAGAAGTAAAAATGTTTTCTATATTAAGGCCTGAAAATCGAAATGAAAAAAGAAGACACTAGTAAACATATGGGAATATCTATCCATCATGTATGTTAAACTAAAAAAAAAAAAAAAAAAAAAAACCCACAGAGAATTGGCAGCATTTGTTTCAAAAGTATTTAGACATATTGAAAGTGTAAATCCATACATTTAAGTTAAATTAGATAGCAAGTTCTGTACTACTTAAGTAACTTAACTGGTGACAGAATAATCTGTTTTCAATAAAAATAACTTAAGCTTCTATCTCACAGTTTGTGTCACACTGATTATCCTTTTATCAGATCTGAGTAGCACCAAAAGACTGACAGTGGCAGTATACATTGCCCACAAGCCTCTGGACGCCCAGGACAACAGGGTCATATGCCCATAGCAAGGTTAAGGTGCATGAGATGATGAAATCGACCCAGTAGATGACCACAAAGAAACTCACCAGCAGCAGGATGGTCTGAGTGGCACTTTTCTCTGGGGAAGGTCTTGGGGAAAGGCTGGTGCTATGAAAGTATCAGAATTTCTTCTAGTGCCTGAACAAAAGAACCACCCTGTATGCACTTGAAAGCAGCATTGTTCCTATAAGAAAAACATATCTGGAGTAAGAAACAGTGTTCTGATGATGGAGTTCACGGTGGAAAAGTGAACAGTCTTTACTGGTATGCAGAAGATTGCTCAGGGTCACAATGGAAGACGCCACAGTGCACAAGATGAGATTACTACTGAAAAAAAAAAAAAAAAAAAAAAACCTGAGACAATGTGAAAAGAAGAAATGGCAGGTGAAAATGATATATATTTATGGTTAAACCGAGAGCTTCTGGGGCTGATGATTATGGCCTGAAGTACACTCAGGAGGCAGGTGGTGCAGATGGAGAAACTCCTCATCACCTTGTTCAGGTAAAAAAAAAAATCCTTTACACTTGAAGTCATTCTGAAAATACAGTGATTCAGAAAGACCTGGAGACAACAATGGCACCACAGTAAGGAGGATCACTGTGGGTGAAGGCCAGGTGATAAATGGTCAGGTCTGTGGGCTTAGGCCTGCATTACAGAAGAAGTGTGAAGATGTGGAAGAAAATGAGGAAACTGAGGGTCAAGATTCCAATGCCAGCTTGAAAAATAAAAAGGCCTTTTTCAATGAAAACATAACTGGAATGTAATCATCTAAATTGCAAAAGAGAAACATATTTTGAATATCTGAAAATAATAGACTTTATAAATGTTATTGTATGTTCAAAATTACTGTTTTATCATAAAATTCTTGATTCTATTGCATAAATTTTCAAAAGTACAGTCTTAGCATTATTTTTCACACACTATATATATATATATATTTTCTAAGAATATTTGTGTGTATACTTTTTTTTTTTTTTTTTTGAGATGGAGTCTCTCTCTGTTGCCCAGGCTGGAGTACAGTGGCATGATCTCGGCTCACTGCAACCTCCACCTCCCCGATTCAAGCAATTCTCCTACCTCAACCTCCTGAGTAGCTGGGACTAAAGGTGTGCACCACCACGCCTGGCTAATTTTTGTATTTTTGGTAGGGACAAGGTTTCACCATGTTGGCTAGGCTGGTCTCGAACTCCTGACCTCAAGTGAACCACCTACCTTGGCCTCCCAAAGTGTTGGGATTACAGGCATGAGCCACAGTGCCTGGCCGTGTATACATACTTTTTTTTTTTTTTTTTGAGTTTGAGACAGAGCTTTACTCTTGTCGCCCAGGCTGGAGTGTGATGGTGTGACCTCAGCTCACCACAACCTCCGCCTCCTAGGTTCAAGCAATTCCCCTACCTCAGCCTCCCAAGTATCTGGGATTACAGGCGCCTGCCACCACGCCTGGCTAATTTTTCTATTTTTAGTAGAGATGGGGTTTCACCATGTTGGCCAGGCTGGTCTCAAACTCCTGATCTCAGGTGATCCACCCACCTTGCCCTCCCAAAGTGCTGGGATTACCAGTGTGAGCCACCACGCCCAACCCAACATAACTTAAAAAATTAAAAACAAAATCTGACTGACTGTCATATCACAGCATTAATTTTCTTAGCCTCTCTTTCACATTTTAAGAACTTTTATGATTACCCTAGGCTCACACTTATAATTCAGATAAGATCAGGTGTATTCAGGGTGGTATGGCTATAGACACCAAACTCATAATTCAAATTAATCTCTTTATTTTAGAGTCAACTGATTATCACCCTTGATTTTATCTACAGCCTCTATTCTTCTTTGTCATACACCATAATATATTCCTAGGACCCGGGGGTTAAGACATGGGCACTTTTGTGGGGCATCATTTCATTTATCACAACTCCTATTAATTGTATTTTATTAAAATAATCATGGCTCTGTCCAACTTTTGTTTCCATCCCAGAGAACCCTTATGTAAACTTTTTTATCTTAGAAGAAAATTGCAGCCGGGCGCGGTGGCTCACGCCTGTAATCCCAACACTTTGGGAGGCTGAGGTGAGGCTCATTTGAGGTCAGGAGATCAAGACCAGCCTGGCTAACATAGTGAAACCCTGTCTCTATTAAAAATACAAAAATTAGCCAGGCATATATGGCCTTAGGTAAATTCCATCTATACCTAGTTTATTTAGAGTTTTATCATGAAGTTGCATTGAATTTTTGTGAAATACTCTTTCTGAATCTTTTGAGATGATTGTTATCCTTCATTCTGTTAATGTGGTATATCACATCTATTAATTTGTGTATGTTGAACCATCCTTGCATCTTAGGGATTAATCCCATTTGGTCATGATGTATGATCCTTTTAATGTGCTGTTGGATTTGGTTTGCTAGTATTTTATTGAGGCTTTTTGCATTTATGTTCATCAGGGATATTGGCTGTAGCGTTCTTTTCTTGTAGTGTCTGACTTTGGTATTAGGGTAATGCTGGCCTTGTAAAATGAATTTGGCAAACACAGGCAACCAAAGCAAAAATGGGCAAACAGGATCACATCAAGTTAAAAAGCTTCTGCACAGCAAAGGAAACAATCCACAAAGTGAAGAGATAACCCAAAGAATGGGAGAAAATATTCGCAAACTACCCATCTGACAAGGGATTAATAACCAGAATATATAAGGATCTCAAACAACCCTAGAGGAAGAGATCTAATAATCTGATCAAAAAGTGGGCAAAAGATCTCAATAGACATTTCTCAAAGGAAGACATACAAATGACAAGCAGGCATACGAAAAGTTGCTCAATGTCAGGCCGGGCGCGGTGGCTCAAGCCTGTAATCCCAGCACTTTGGGAGGCCGAGACGGGCAGATCACAAGGTCAGGAGATCGAGACCATCCTGGCTAACACGGTGAAACCCCGTCTCTACTAAAAAAAATACAAAAAACTAGCCGGGCGAGGTGGCGGGCACTTGTAGTCCCAGCTACTGGGGAGGCTGAGGCAGGAGAATGGTGTAAACCCGGGAGGCGGAGCTTGCAGTGAGCTGAGATCCGGCCACTGCACTCCAGCCTGGGCGACAGAGCGAGACTCCGTCTCAAAAAAAAAAAAAAAAAAAAAAAAAAAGAAAAAAAGAAAAGTTGCTCAATGTCACTGATCATCAGAGAAATGCAAATCAAAACTACAATAAGATAACCATCTCACCCCAGTTAAAACGGCTTCTATCCTGCCAAATGCGGTGGCTCATGCCTGTAATCCCAGCACTTTGGGAGGCCAAGGCGGGTGGATCACGAGGTCAGGAGTTCGAGACCATCCTGGCCAACATGGTGAAACCCCCGACTCTACTAAAAATACAAAAATTAGCCGGGCCTGGTGGCGCGTGCCTGTAATCCCAGCTACTCGGGAAGCTGAGGCAGGAGAATCGCTTCAACCCAGTTGGCGGAGGTTGCAGTGAGCTGAGATTGCCCGTTGCACTCCAGCCTGGGCAACAGAATGAGACTCGGTCTCAAAAAAAAAAAAAAAAAAAAAAAAAAGGCTTCTATCCAAAAAACAGGCAGTAACAAATGCTGGCAAGGATATGGAGAAAAGGGAACCCACGTACACAATTGGTGGGAATGTACATTAGTACAACCAGTATGGAGAACAGTTTGGAGCTTCCTCAAAAAAACTAAAAATAGAGCTATCATATGATCCAGCAATCCCACTGCTGGCTATATACCCAAAAGAAAGGAAATCAGTATATGGAAGAGATATCTGCACTCCTATGTTGCATCACTGTTTGCAATATCTAAGATTTGGAAGCAACCTAAGTGTTCACCAACAGATGAATGGATAAAGAAAATATGGTACTTTTACACAATGGAGTACTATTCAGCCATAAAAAAGAATGAGATCCTGTCATTTGCAAAAACATAGATGGAGGCTGGGTGCAGTAGCTCACCCCGTAATCGCAGCACTTTGGGAGGCAGAGGCAGGCTGATTACTTGAGTCCTGGAATTTGAGACCAGCCTGGCCAACATGGCGAAACCCCGTCTCTACCAAAAATACAAAAATTAGCTGGGCGTGGTGGCATGCAATTTTAATCCCAGCTACTCAGGAGGCTGAGGCAGGAGAATTGCTTGAACCCAGGAGGCGGAGGTTGCAGTGAGCCTAGATTGTGCCACTGCACTCTAGCCTGGGTGACAGAGCGAGACTATGTCTCAAAAAAAAAAAAAAAAAAAAAAAAAAAAAAAAAGGTGGAACTGGAGATCACTGTTAAGTGAAATAAGCCAGGCACAGAAAGACAAACATCACATGTTCTCACTTGTTTGTAGGATCTAAAAATCAAAATGATTGAACTCATGGACACAGAGAGTAGAAGCATGGTTACCAGAGGCTGAGAAGGCTAATAGGGGGATTGGGGGAAGGTGGGGATAGTTAATGGGTACAAAAAAAAAAAATAGAATGAATAAGACCTAGTATTTGATAGCACAACTGGGTAACTATAGTCAACAGTAACTTAGTTGCACATTTTAAAATAACTAAAATAAGGCCAGGCATGGTGGCTCATGCCTATAATCCCAGCACTTTGGGAGGCTGAGGCAGGCAGATCACTTGAGGTCAGGAGTTCAAGACCAGCCTGGCCAATGTGGTGAAACCCTGTCTCTACTAAAAATACAAAAATTAGCCAGGCATGGTGGCAGGTGCCTGTTATCCCAGTTACTTAGGAGGCTGAGGCAAGAGAATGCCTTGAACCCGGCAGGTGGAGGTTGCAGTGAGCTGAGATCGCGCCACTGCACTCCAGCCTGGGTAACAGAGCGAGACTCTGTCTCAATAAATAAATAGGCCAGGTGCGGCAGCTCACGCCTGTAATCCCAGCACTTTGGGAGGCTGAGGCAGGCGGATCACGATGTCAGGAGTCTGAGACCAGCCTGGCCAACACAGTGAAACCCCGTCTCTACTAAAAATACAAAAAATTAGCCAGACGTGGTGGTGTGCGCCTGTAATCCCAGCTGCTCAGGAGGCTGAGGCAGGAGAATTGCGTGAACCTGGGAGGTGGAAGTTGCAGTGAGCCAAGACCGTGCCCAGGTGACAGTGCGAGACTCCGTCTCAAATAAATAAATAAATAAAATAACTAAAAGAATGTAGTTGTGTTGTTTGTAACCCAAAGGATAAATGCTTGAGGTGATGGATACCCCATTCTCCATGATACAATTATTCTGCATTATGCGTTGCGCATGGCATGCCTGTATCAAAACATCTCATGTACCCGGTAAGTGTGTATACCTGTTGTGTACCCACAAAAATGAAAAGTAAAAATAAATAAAGTAAAATGAATCTGGAAGTGTTCCCTCTTCTATTTTTGGAAGAGTTTAAGAAGGATTTATATTATTATTTTTTAGTGTTTGGCAGCATTCACCAGTGAAGCCATCTGGTCATAAAGCAATAGAAAATCTGAACAGACTAACAATGAGTAGGAAGATTGAAGCAGAAATCAAAAACCTCTGGGCACATATTTATAGCTTTATTGAGGCTTAATTTGCATATCATAAAATTCACCCATTGTGTCAATTCAATGATTTTTTAGTAAATTTCTAGAGTCGTCCCAACATCATCACAATCCCATTTTAGAACTTTTCCATCAACTCCAAAATTTCCCTCAAGCCCACTCATGGCGACTCTCCACCTTCTAACTTGTAGCCCCAGGCAACCACTGACCTTTCTGTTTCTATACATTTGCCTTTTCTGGACATTTTATATAAATGGAATCATACAGTATGTGGTCTTTTGTATCTGGCTCATCCGTGTGGTGCTGTGTCAGTATTTTGTTCCTTTTACTGCTGATGGTACTCCATTGTATGGCTATATCACATTTTGTTTATCTGCGCACCACTAATAGACATTGGGATGATTTCTAGATTCTGGTTGTTATGAATAATGCTGTAATTCAATATGTATGAATAGTGTATATTTGCATGCAAGTCTTTAGTGGACATGTTTTTATTCTCTTGGGTAGATGCCTAGGAGTGAAATCGCTTGGTTAGGTTTTTTTGTTTGTTTGTTTTTGAGACAGGGTCTCATTCTGTCACCCAGGCTAAAGTACAGTGGTGCAATCATGGTGCACTGCAGTCTCGACCTCCTGTGCTCAATCGGTCCTCCCACCTCAGTCTCCTGAGTAGCTGGGATTACAGGCATGCATCACCACGCCCGGCTAATTTTTGTATTTTTAGTAGAGACGGGGGTTTCACCATGTTGGCTAGGCTGGTCTCGAACTCCTGACCTCAAGTGATCCACCACCTCCGCCTCCCAAAGTGCTGAGATTACAGGTATGAGCTACTGCACCTGGCCTTGTTTCCAATTTTTATGTTGGTATTATAGAAATTATTTTTAAATAATTGTATATTAGCTGGCTTTTGCCACATTAGAAACACCACCAAAACTTAGTGACATAAGGCAATAAACATTAAATTATTTGTATGTTTTTGTGGGTCAGCTGGACGGTTCTGGTGTGGGCCAGCTCCTGTGGGGCTGGAGGGTATAGGATGGCCTCGTTCATATGTCTGGCAGTAGGCAGGCCGGTGGGTATAAGAGTGTTCTCCACTGGGTTGGTTTACCTTTGCTCCAGCAGGCTAGCCCAGGCTTACGGTTCCCGAGATCAGCATCTGTAAGCACTTCTCAGGCCTCTGCTTGCGTCACATTTGCTACTGTCTCATGGGCCAAAGCAAGTTCTAACGCCAGCTTACATTCGAAGGGTGGACAAAGAGACTTCTGTCTTGATTGGAAAAGGTGTAAAGTCATATTGCACAGGGGCATGGACACAGGGAGGGGTGGAGAATTAGGGCCATTTCTGTAATCTTCCACAAATAGCTTTGACTTCTTTCTTTTCTTTCTTTTTTTTTTTTTTTTGAGACGGAGTCTCGCTCTATTGCTGCCCAGGCTGGAGTGCAGTGGCACAATCTTGGCTCACCGCAGCCTCTGCCTCCTGGGTTCAAGCAATTCTCGTGCCTCAGCCTCCCAAGTAATTGGGATTATAGGCGTGAGTCACCGCGCCCAGCCTAGGTTTGATTTCTAGCCATTAGATTCTTAGGTGTTACTTAAGTGGATTATGAATTTTATGTTTGTCAACAAAATGTGCAGACACAAAGCTTATAATTTCCCTGAATCTTCCTTGTGTTTTTCACACATTCATTTTTCTTCAAATCATCTAAGTATGATGCTGAATTGGGGCACAGAAAAGAAACTGCTTCCAAAGTCACTTCCTTGTAAAGTCACATTTAGATCAGAGGAAGCCATGGACCATTTAGAATCTTGGGAAAATGAAGGCCTTTGCTTGGGAGGCAATCTTGCATTCAGGCTGATTGGGGCATCCACATGGGGCTGAAGCTTCCTGTAACTTCACCCCAGCGCTCACACACGTGGGGGCCTAGACTCGCAGGGACACTCTGCATTCAGTTCCACTGTTAACAGGAATTACTCCTACTTCACAAGGAGCAATGACATTAAAGAAGTTACCTCTGTGGCCCAGGTAGAGGCTGGGGGACAATTGTCAGCAGGTTTCATGGAACTTTTGGTTTTTTGTTTTTGTTGTTGAGACAGAGTCTCGCTCTGTCTCCCAGGTGAGTGCAGTGGTGTGATCTCAGCTCACTGCAACCTCCACCTCCCAGGTTCAAGCAATTCTCCTGCCTCAGCCTCCTGAGTAGTTGAGACTACAGGTACCCACCACCATGCCTGGCTAATTTGTTATATTTTAGTAGAGACGGGGTTTCACCATGTTGGTCAGGCTGGTCTCTTAACTCCTGACCTCAAGTGATCCGCCCACCTTGGCCTCCCAAAATGTCGGGATTATAGGCGTGAGCCACTGCGCCCAGCCAGCGAACTTGGTTTGATGGAGGAAACTTGGATTGGAAGGATTAAAGAAGCAAACTGCAGCCTGAGCCATGCATCCCATCTATTTTCCCGCCCATCAGCACCTCTATTCTGTACCTGGGCATGTGTGAACCCTCTTTGCACAAGCAAAAGGATAGAAATGGCTGGACTGTCAGCATGAAACAAAACATACTATGAGAATAAAGGATTAAAAAAACACATGAGGCCAAGCATAGTGGCTCATGCCTGTAATCCCAGCACTTTGGGAGGCCAAGGCAGGCAGATCACCTGAGTTGAGGAGTTTGAGACCACCCTGGCCAACATGGCATAAACCCCGTCTCTACTTAGAAAAAACAAAAATTAGCCAGGCGCGGTGGCGTGTCTGTAATCCCAGCTACTAGGGAAGCTAAGGCAGGAGAATTGCTTGAACCTGGGAGGTGGAGGTTGCAGTGAGCCGAGATCACGCCACTGCACTCCAGCCTGGGAGACAGAGTGAGACTGTCTCAAAAATAAATAAATGAATAAATAAATAAAAATAAAATTGTAAAATATGCATTCACAAATTAGTGTTACTGGAAAACTGCATGTTATGTAACAGTATGTACAAAAGTGAAAAAGTAAAACCAAAATGATATATCACCAAAATTAAAAACACAAAAATTTAAAATAAAAACAAAATGACACGTACAAGGAAATCGTTTTTTTTTTAAACTTTATGTAAATATAAACATGGACATTTAGAAATATAAACATTGAGGCCAGGCGCGGTGGCTCAAGCCTGTAATCCCAGCACTTTGGGAGGCCGAGACGGGCGGATCATGAGGTCAGGAGATCGAGATCATCCTGGCGAACACGGTGAAACCCTGTCTCTACTAAAAAATACAAAAAACTAGCCGGGTGAGGTGGCGGGCGCCTGTAGTCCCAGCCACTCGGGAGGCTGAGGCAGGAGAATGGCGTGAACCCAGGAGACGGAGCTTGCAGTGAGCTGAGATCCGGCCACTGCACTCCAGCCTGGGCGACAGAGCGAGACTCCGTCTCAAATAAAAAAAAAAAAAAAAAAAAAAAAAGAAATATAAACATTGAAAGGATAGAAATGAGAAATTACTCCTTGGGTGTTGGGTGTCTATTTGCCATTTATTTCTACAATGTAGTCCCCTCTTTTCTGAAAAAGTTGAAAGCAACATGGATGACTTTTCCAAAGATAAGAGAGACCCGGCATGGTGGCTCACGCCTGTAATCCCAGCACTTGGGAGGCCGAGGCAGGTAGATCATCTGAGGTCGGGAGTTCGAAACCAGCCTGGCCAACATGGCAAAACCCCCATCTCTACTAAAAATGCAAAATTAGGTGGGCGTGGTAGCGGGCGCCTGTAATCCTAGCTACTCAGGAGGCTGAGGCAGGAGAATCGCTTGAACCCGGGAGGCTGAGGTTGCAATGGGCCGAGATCGCTGCCACTTCACTCCAGCCTGGGTAACAGAGTGGGACTCCGTCTCAAAAAACAAAAAACAAAACACAAAACAAATGCAGAAGAGAAAACACTCTCTGAAATTAAAGGGAATAGAAAGCAATGGGAAGCTAGTTGGTAGTAGGGGAAAGGGCTATTTTCCAATGGTGAGTGACAAAACCACAAGGCAAAACTGTCCCTCCCCCTCCAACTGGAGCCCATAAGGGAGGCATGCACACGGGCGCACGTGTGTCCCTCTGTGAGCATTGTATGGTGCACACTGATAGACTGATGGGGACCCTCTGACCGTTCCTGTGAGGACTTGAGCCAAAAAGCTACTTCCCGCTTGGCACAGCTGGCCCAGCCCAGTGTGCTTCTCAAACTCTAGGAACCATCAGAGTCCACTGGAGGGTTTCTGAAAACACCAACTGCTGGGCCCCAGGCCCACAGCTTCTGATTCAGTGGGTCCTGGGTGGGGTCCGGGAATATGCATTTTTAATAAATTCCCAGCGAGGCAGCTGCTGCCTGCCAGGGAACCCCACTTTGGGAACCACTGGACTAGTGTCTGGGTCAGCGAATAGAGGAGGCCACCTGGAGGCCGGAAGGTGCCTGAGGCCCTGGGCCTCCTGGCTGGTGACTGGAGATGCCCTCCTCCAGGTCTCGAACTTCCTCAACCTGGCAACTTGCCAGTAAGGGAAATGGGCGCGATCTAACGTGCCGCGAACTAGTGCAGACTCACACATCCTAGGTCGAGTAGAAATGGAATTCTAGAAATTATGTATGCCAAGAGTTTGCAGTGTAGACCTCAGAATCAGCTCAGATTCAAAGAGGAAACCAAATGACTGCAGCAGCAGCAGCAGCAGCAGGGAACAGGTTGGCTACAGAGCCAGTGGCCACACCCGGCTTTCTGCAGCCTTTTTGGCTCCGCAGCATTTTTTTCGGAGCCTAAGGGCGGGAGGAGATGCCGTATATTTAGGGGTGAAGTGAGGGATAGCGGAGTTTTCTGGCATTTCTGGAGCAACACTGCCTCCAAGAGGAATCTGTGATAAAGCCTCAAAGCTATGTGGACAAAAACATGAACCCACAACGTTTGAAAGGCGAGGTAATGAAAAATAGATCCAGAAAGATCCAGCAGCCAACTTGACGATCCTCGCTGATTGAAGATTAAAGCACTACGAGTGCAGCTAGGTTCAAATAGCGGTTCTTCCACTTACTTTGTGACCCTGGGCAAATTAGTCAACTTCCCCGTGCCTCAGTTTCCCCTACTTGTACCTACTTCATGGGGGATTAATGAACTAATATATGGAAAGTATTTAAAGCATTTCCGCTGACTACAGAAACTCTTTACAACTCCCCCAGAAATAATCCAGGTCATCATGCATTTGCCCACATTCCATCTTTGTCAGGAATTGTAGGCCAAAATGTTTTTTTAATTTTAATTTTAATTTTTATTTTTGAGACAGAGTCTCTAACTCTGTCTCTCAGGCTGGAGTGCAGTGGCGTGATCTGGGCTCACTGCAACTTCCACCTCCCAGGTTCAACCAATTCTCCTGTCTTAGCCTCCCGAGTAGCTGGGATTACAGATACTCGCCACCATGCCTGGCTAATTTTTATTTTTTTAGTAGAGACGGGGTTTTGCCGTGTTGCCCAGGCTGGTCTCAAACTTCTGACTTCAGGTGATCCGCCTGCCTCGGCCTCCCAAAGTGCTGGGATTACAGGTGTGAGCCACTGCGCCCAGCCCAAAATGTACTCATTTTTTAAAGACAATGCTTAGTTCTAGTTCTCCACAATTAAACCCAGCATAGTGGCCAGGTGTAGTGGCTCATGTAATCCCAACACTTTGGGAGGCCGAGTCAAGAGGATCGCTTGAGACCATGAGTTCAAGACCAGCCTGAGCAATATAGGGAGACCGCCCCTCCCCCCCGTCTCTATTTTCAAATATAAAATAGGCCAGGCACAGTGGTTCATGCCTCTAATCCCAAGATTTTGGGAGGCTAAGGAGGGAGGATTGCTTGAGTCTAGGAGTTTGAGACCAGCCTGGGCAACATGTCGAGGCCCTGTCTCTAACAAAATTTTTAAAAAATTAGCCAGGTGTGGTGGTGCATGCCTGTAGTCCCAGCTACTTGGGAGATTGAGGTGGGAGGATCGCTTGAGCCTAGGAAGTCAAGGCTGTAGTGAGCCGAGATCACACCACTGCACTCCAGCATGGGTGACAGAGCAAAGACTCTGTCTCAAAACAAACAAATAAATAAAATATAGTAAAATAAAATAATATAAAATATAAAGACATTAGTTGGGTGTGGTGGTTCATGGCTGTAGTCTCAGCTACTCAGGAAGCTAAGGTGGAAGGATCACTTGAGCTCAGGAGTTCGAGGCTGCACAGTGAGCTACGATCGCACCATTGCACTCCAGTCTGGGCAACAAAGTGAGACCCTGTCTCTAAAACAAATGTTTTTGATTAAATTAAAATAAAAAAAATTTTTTAAGTCAGGTCTGGCTTTTTTTAAAAAAGTCATACTCCCAATATAGGCATAGAACACTGTTTACAGCTTTTGCCTCCATAAAATTATTTTTCTGTTATGGAAAATTTCAAGCGTATAAAAAAGTAGAGAGAATAATACAATAAATCTCCATGTAGTCATCATCTAATTCAATACTGATCAATTTACAGCCAATCTTGTTTCTTTTATGTCCTCTACCCACATCCCCACTGGATTATTTTGAAGCAAAACCCAGATATTACATAATTTTACCCATGAATCTCTGTTGCTGTAAATGATAAGAACTTGTTTTTTTTTTTTTTTTTTTTTTTTTTTTTGAGGCGGAGTCTCGCTCTGTCGCCAGGCTGGAGTGCAGTGGTGCAATCTTGGCTCACTGCAATCTCCGCTTCCTGGGTTCAAGCGAGTCTCCTCCCTCAGCCTCCTGAGTAGCTGGGATTACAGGTGCCCGCTACCACGCCCACCTAATTTTGCATTTTTAGTAGAGATGGGGGTTTTGCCATGTTGGCCAGGATGGTCTCGATCTCTTGACCTTGTGAACCGCCCACCTCAGCCTCCCAAAGTGCTGAGATTACAGGCATGAGCCACTGCACCCGGCCCAAATGATAAGAACTTTTTTTTTTTGTTGAGACGGAGTCTCGCTCTATCACCCAGGCTGGAGTGCAGTGGCCGGATCTCAGCTCACTGCAAGCTCCGCCTCCCGGGTTCCCGCCATTCTCCTGCCTCAGCCTCCTGAGTAGCTGGGACTACAGGCGCCCGCCACCTCGCCTGGCTAGTTTTTTGTATTTTATTAGTAGAGACGGGGTTTCACCGTGTTAGCCAGGATGGTCTCGATCTCCTGACCTCGTGATCCACCCGTCTCGGCCTCCCAAAGTGCTGGGATTACAGGCTTGAGCCACCGCGCCCGGCCGATAAGAACTTTTAACAAGTTAGCTGTAAATCATGATCATATCTCAAAAATAATAATTATTTAATCAATTATCTAGTCAGTTACTTTGTCTCTCTATCAGTTTTCAGAATGAGTTGGTTCACTAGCATCCTCCAAAGGTGGCCAGGGAGATTTTGTGGCATCATCGTACTCTGAGGGCTAGGAGATGTATTTAAATCTATTGCAGTTATTGTTCTTTGTGATGCTCAAATTGCCCCATCTTTGGCCAATGGGAGCCTTTGAAACTTGCTTGATATGACCCCAGTAATCTATAACTTCCTTTTGATATGATGCAGTTTTTAAATAATACATGTTTATATTATAATGATTATATAATAATATTGTGTTTGCATGGTTCTCAATAATAGTATGGTATATTCAAAAGATAAATAATAATATGTGTCAGGCACGGTGGCTCACGCCTGTAATCCCAGCATTTTGGGAGGCCGAGGCGGGCAGATCACGAGGTCAGGAGATCGAGACCATCCTGGCTAACACGGTGAAACCCCGTCTCTACTAAAAATACAAAAAAATTAGCCGGGCGTGGTGGCGGGCGTATGCAGTTCCACCTACTCGGGAGGCTGAGGCAGGAGAATGGCGTGAACCCAGGGG
>NC_045445.1:99669851-99674125 GCF_002776525.5 Piliocolobus tephrosceles | reverse complement strand
GCTCTGTCGCCCAGGCTGGAGTGCAGTGGCCAGATCTCAGCTCACTGCAAGCTCCACCTCCCGGGTTTACGCCATTCTCCTGCCTCAGCCTCCTGAGTAGCTGGGACTACAGGCGCCCGCCACCTCGCCTGGCTAGTTTTTTGTATTTTTAGTAGAGACGGGGTTTCACCGTGTTAGTCAGGATGGTCTCGATCTCCTGACCTCGTGATCCGCCCGAAGGGTGACATTTTATTGAACTGGTTCCCTTAAGTTTTTTTTTTTTTTTTTTTTTTAAAGACATGGTGTCAACTGGGCATAGTGGCTTATGTCTGTAATCCCAGCACTTTGGAAGGCTGAGGTGGGAGGATCACTTGAGTCCAGGAGATTGAAACCAGCCTGGGGAACAAAGTGATACCCCATCTCTACCAAAAATTAATCAGGCATGGTGGTACATGCCTGTAGTCCCAGCTACTCGGCTGAGGCAGAAGAATTGCTTGAGCCTGGGAGGTTAAGGCTGCAGTGAGCTGTGATTGTGCCACTATACTCCAGCTTGGGCAACAGAGCGAGACCCTGTCTCTGAAAAAAAAAAAAAAAAAAGCTAGGTGTGGTGGCTCACACCTGTAATCCCAGCACTTTGGGAGGCTGAGGCGGGCAGATTACCTGAGGTTAGGAGTTCGAGACCAGCCTGGGCAACATGATGACTCTGTCTCTACTAAAAAGATAAAAATTTAGCTGGGCATGGTGGCAGGCGCCTGTAAAAATCCCAGCTACTTGGGAGACTGAGGCAAGGACAGTCACTTGAACCCTGGAGGCAGAGGTGGCAGTGAGCTGAGATCGCGCCATTGCACTCCAGCCTGGGCAACAAGAGCAAAACTCCATCTCAAACATAAATCAATTAAAAAAGAGAGAGAGAGAGAGAGATGGGGTCGGCTGGGCATGGTGGCTTGCACCTGTAATCCCAATACTTTGGGAGGCCAAGGCAAGAAGATGACTTGAGTCTAGGAGTTTGAGACCAGCCTGGGTAATACCTTGAGACTACATCTCTACAAAAACAAAATTAGCTGGGTGTGGTGGTGTGTGCTTATAGTCCCAGCTACTCAGGAGGGTGAGGTGAGAGGATCACTTGAGCCTGGGAGGTCAAGGCTGCAGTGAGCCATGACACTGCACTCCAGCTTGGATGTTAGAGTGAGACCCTGTATTTTAAAAAAAAGAGATGGGATGGGTCTTGATATGTTGCCCAGGTTGGTCTCGAACTTGTGGCCTTGAGGCATCATCCCACCTCAGCCTCCCAAGGAGCTGGGATTTATAGGCATGAGCCACCACACCCAGCCCTGAACTGGTCCCCTATTTGTGACCGGCATTGGGTTTATTTCCATGTTCTTTTTTCATCATAAAGAGTATTGTGATAAATGCCTTTCCCATTCACTTCCACCTTCTCTCAACAGAGCCCTGCCCCTTCATCCCACCACTCTGCTTCCAAAGAAATATGATGGAATGAAATCACAGGAGTCAGGGATACCTGGAAAATTCTGTTTCACCATTGGAATGAATTATTTTATTGTTGTTTTTCAATATTCACATATTAAATTTATAAAAATTATTTTTAAAACCTCTTCTATAAGGCTATAAGATACTAGACAAAACAAGCTAATGAAAGGTTTGTTGCCCAGGCACTGTGGCTCACGCCTGTAATCCCACCACTTTGGGAGGCTGAGGAGGGTGGATCACTTCAGACCAGGAGTTAGAGACCGGCCTGGCCAACATGGGCACCTCTGCCTCCCGGCTCAAGCGATTATCGTGTCTTAGCCTCCCAAGTACCTGGGATTACAATCGTGCACCACGCCTGGCTAATTTTTGTGTTTTTAGTAGAGACAGGGTTTCACCATGTTGGCCAGGCTGGTCTTAAACTCTTGGCCTCAAGTGATCCACCCGCCTTGGCCTCGTAAGTCCTGGGATTACAAGCGTCAGCCACTGCACCCAACCTGTTGGAATTGTTTTAACATGTATGTGCTGTCATTAGATTAAAAATGGTTTTTGTTTTTGTTTTTGTTTTTGAGACAGAGTTTCAGAGTTTTTGTTTTTGAGACAGTTGTTGCCCAGGCTGCAGTGCAATGACGTGACCTCGGCTCACTGCAACCTCTGCCTTTTGGGTTCAAGCCATTCTCCTGCCTCAGCCTCCTGAGTAGCTGGGATTACAGGCACACACCACCACACCTGGCTAATTTTTTGTATTTTTAGCAGAGACGGGGTTTCACCAGGCTGGTCTCGAACTCCTAACCTCACGTGATCTGCCCACCTCTGCCTCCCAAAGTATTGGGATTACAGGCGTGAGCCACCGTGCCCGGCCTAAAAATGTGTTTTGAATAACAAGCTGATGAAAGAAGTCAGTTGCAGCTTGTTGAGAACTTGGAGAGAAAGGGGCAGTTTTATCTGTGGGAAGGGCAGGTCAGTGAGTCGGGGAAATGAGGGTCTCAGGCCTGGGGGTATCAAGGAGAGATTGTGAATGACTTTGGTTGCAATCATGACATCTTGAAAAAAAAGCTCAAACCCATGGAGGACCACAAACCCCATTCATTCTAACAGGATCCAGGGCCATTTTACTGTCAGAGTGATGGGTGAAGGTCCCAGCCAGATGAACAGCAAAACCAGATTTGGACAGAAAAGACAGGTAAGCCTGAGTTGTTTGAAGATGATACTCATCACAACAGTGACTACGATGGTGGAAGAAACGGGCAGGGGCTGTCTTTTTTCCAGACTCGTCCTTCCTTTATGAGTCCCCTACCTATCTGGCTCCCAGAGTTTAGAAATGCAAAGGAAAGGCTGGGTGTGGCGCCTCACACCTATAATCCCAACATTTTGGGAGGCCAAAGCAGGAGAACTGCTTGAGCCCCAGAATTTGAGATCTGCCTGACAACATGGTGAGACCCTATCTCTACAAAATAGAAAAAAATAACTAGGCGTGGTGGTGCACACCTGTAGTCCCAGCTACTCAGGAGGCTGAGGTGGGAGGATCACTTGAGCCTGCAAAGTTGAGGCTGCAGTGAACCGTGATCACACCACTGCACTCCAGCCTGGGCAACAGAGTGAGACCCTGTCTCAAAAAAAAAAAATAAGAAGAAGAAGAAATGCAAAGGAATGCAGTGGACCACATTGGCTGTGTCTGCCTTTTTTTTTTTTTTTTTTTTTGAGACGGAGTCTCGCTCTGTCCCCCAGGCTGGAGTGCAGTGGCTCTATCTCTGCTCACTCTAAGCTCCGCCTCCCGGGTTCATGCCGTTCTCCTGCCTCAGCCTCCTGAGTAGCTGGAACTACAGGCGCCCACCACCGCGCCGGCTAATTTTTTGTATTTTTAGTAGAGACGGGGTTTCACCGTGGTCTCGATCTCCTGACCTTGTGATCCGCCCGCCTCGGCCTCCCAAAGTGTTGGGATTACAGGCATGAGCCACCGCGCCCGGCCGGCTGTGTCTGTTTTCATTGCTCCCACAGGCTGAAATAAAATCTCAAATTGGGCCCCAACTTCAGGGGACAAAGTAAAGCATGATTTGAGGGAAAGTGTAGGTGGTTCGGGGACAGGTGTGCTGAGAATCAAGGCCAGAGACAGAAACGGGAGGAGCCACAGAGCTGAGGTGTAATTGGAGTGGAGACACAGAATCCTCATTCACTTATCTCACCCCTGAAGTTTCTTCCTAGATAGGGTGAGTGGGGGTTAGGATATGAGGTCATAACTTTCGTCATTTCCTGATGGGAAAACATTTGCCTCTGAAGCCAAAGTTCTCACAACCCCCAAATGGGGGTTGGTGACAACTCTCTATAGCCAAAGTCAGAAACGAGATTTCTGCCTTTGGAAGAAGCCTCAACAGAGCCCTGAGCGGCCCCCGGCATGCTGAACTAGTGAGCCAGCCTTCTGACAGATAACTTCTTCAGTCCCTGGAGCTACCATTCTAACTGCCAAGATCAACAGTAAGAAAATAATAATGTAAGAAATTGGTAAACTTGTAAATGAAATAGTAGTTTGGCCGGGCACGGTGGCTCACACCTGTAATCCCAACACTTTAGGAGGCCGTGGTGGGTGGATCACTTGAGGCCAGGAGTTTGAGACTAGCCTGTTCAACATGGTGAAACCCCTTCTCTATTAAAAGTAGAAAAATTAGCTGGACATGGTGGCGGGTGCCTGTTATCCCAGCTACTGAGGAGGCTGAGGTGGGAGAATTGCTTGAATCTGGGAGGTGAAGGTTGCAGTGAGCAGAGATCACGCCACTACACTCCAGCCTGGGCAACAGAGTAAGACTCTTCTTTAA
>NC_045445.1:99652208-99669751 GCF_002776525.5 Piliocolobus tephrosceles | reverse complement strand
GTGAAAAATAAATTTGAACTGAAACCAGAATGCACAAAGCCTTGGACTGCTGAGTATGAGGATAAGGCGGCTGTTGAAGCCTGTCGGCCACGGATTCAGAGCCAGCGGAGATCATTTCACAGGGGTAGGACTAGGGTCACTCTGGTCTTGAGATCTCAATTCAGCTTGCCCAGTGAGGCATTCAGGGCTAGACTGCAGGTCTGGGAGGGTTTAGCCCTTGGATCTGATATCACAGTCCCAGGCGATTACAGCCCTTGATTCTCTTTCTTTGCTGCTAATATGTTGAACTACATTTCATGCTTTTCAAATGTCAAGCCACCCTTGCTGTCCTGGGATAGGTCCCACCTGGTTGTGGTGATAGCCTGCATTACTGAGTGCTGACTATACTGATCTTATATGTACTGTCACAAACCTAAGGAGGTAGGTATGATATTTAAACCCCATTTTGAAGATAAGGAAAGTGAACTCTGGAGGGGTTTACTGCCCATGGCCACAGATGTAGACAATATTAGAACTAGTGTTTGGACTCCAGTGGGAAGTCAAACTGTTGTTTGTTTGTTTGTTTACTTTAAGTTCTGGGATACCTGTGCAGAACGTATGCAGGTTTGTTACATAGGTATACATGTGCCATGGTGGTTTGTTCCACCTATCAACCCGTCATCTAGGTTTTAAGCCCCACATGCATTAGGTATTTGTCCTAATGCTCGAACTGGACTTTCTTATCCTGGACACCAGAAACCACCAACCCCTGGTAACCAGCCAGCATTGTTGACAATAATGCCCCATCCCTTTCCTAGCTCTGTGCACCCCCAGCACTAAGTCCCAGATCTAATTATGTTCCTGTGTCTCTTCTGACCTCCAGGACTGCTATATGCGCCGAGGTCTGCAATGGCGTCCAGCTACCATGAGGGGCTGATCTCCTCCTAGGCTTCCTCTCCAACCTCACCCCTTGGCACTCTTACTCCATCAGGTTATGTTCCAGCCACGCTGGCTTCCTGTCACATGCTTTGAAAACTGTCCAGTGTTTCTGATATCTGGAATGCTCTCTGCTATGACTCACTTCCCTGACACTTCTCATCCTATGGTCATGTCACTAATAACAAGCACTTTATGCCAGTCATAATTTATTTATTCATTTTATTTATTTATGTATTTATTTTGAGACGGAGTCTCGCTCTGTCGCCTAGGCTCTGGAGTGCAGTGGCGTAATCTCTGCTCACTGCAAGCTCCACCTCCTGGGTTCATGCCATTCTCCTGCCTCAGCCTCCCGAGTAGCTGGGACTACAGGCGCCCGCCACCACCCCCGGCAAATTTTTTTGTATTTTTAGTAGAGACAGGGTTTCACTGTGTTAGCCAGGATGGTCTCGATCTCTTGACCTCGTGATCCGCCCGCCTCGGCCTCCCAAAGTGCTAGGATTACAGGCGTGAGCCACTGCGTCCGGCCTAATTTATTATTTTTTTGAGATGGAGTCTCACTGTCATTCAGGCTGGAGTGCAATGGTACAATCTCAGTTCACTGCAACCTCTGCCTCCCAAGTTCAAGCAGTTATCCTGCCTTGGCCTCCCGAGTAGCTGGGATTACAGACATGTGCCACCATGCCTGGCTAATTTTTGTATTTTCAGTAGAGACAGGGTTTCTCCTTGTTAGCCAGGCTGGTCTCGAACTCCTGACCTCAAGTGATCCACCTGCCTCGGCCTCCCAAAGTGCTGGGATTACAGGTATGAGCCACTGCGCCCAGCCTGCAGCACTTTACATTAATAGAAAATCTTGTGTAATCCTTACAACAGCAGCCTGGTGAAGTAGCTACTATTGCCATCTCATCTCACAGGTGAGGAAATGAAAACAGAGGAAGTGACCTGCCCGAGGTCACGCAACCAGTAAGCAATGGAACTGGATTTATACATAGGCCACTTGGCTCCAAATCCCTGTTCTTAACCACAACAATAACACCAACTGTCAAGTTACTTTTTGTGAGCTTGTCTAGTGTGGATTCCTAACAAGTACTTTGTCATCCCGCCCCCGCTTTGATCTGTCAGCAAACCCTGTGAGTTCCACCTTCAGAATATGCCAGAATCTGAGCTCTCCTCTCCGCGTCCACTGCCGCCACCACCATCGCTGGTCTGGACAACTGCAGCAGCCTCCTCACCACTGCCGTCCTCGCCCCCTCTCCTCAATCTGTCCTCATGGCAGCCAGAATGATCCTGTTGCAACCCAAGTCAGCCCAGGGCTCTCCTCTGCTCGGAGCCCTGCCGTGGCTCTCATCTCTCTCAGAGAAAAAGCCAAAGTCCTCTCCGTGCCTCACGAGGCCCTCCGGACCCTCCCTGACCTCACCACCTGCCACTGGCCCCTGGCTCACTCTGCTCCTGCCCCGCTGGCTTTCTTGGTGCTCCCCACACACCAAGCAGCTCCCTCCTCAGGGCCTTTGCACCTGTTTGCTTTTCTCTCTGCCTTTAATTCTCCTCTTCCAGATGTCGAAGCAAGGTAAGGCTGACAGGTTTGGCCGGAAATGAAACGAGCCCTTGTTACATTCGGATGTTATATACATGGACCACGAAAGCAAGAACAGCCACAGATTCTGGCTCGTGTCTCTTGGGCCGGGGAACACCAAAATGAAAGGGGCGAGATGACCACACCCCAGGTGGCAGGACACCTTGTTGCTGAGGAGCTCATTTCATGCTGCAGCTAAGCAGTTCTATAACCCAGAGGTGAGGAGTAGAAAGCCTCAAACCCCACCAGAACCTCAGGAGGTGGGGAGAAAACTGTCTCACAACAGGCTACTTGGTAGATAGGGAGGTGAATGGTAAATGGCCTCGTGAGAGCTCCCCACAAACCCTCCGTGCTCTGTGTTCCAAGGATTGCAGGGCGTTCTGCCAAGACTTACATCAACTTACCTGCGTGGCCTGTGTGGAGACGTGCAAGGGAGCCAGAGCGCTGTGGAGGAACCATTCCCACGAACTAGATCACTGGATATCCTCCTTGACTGCTCTCCCTTGAACATCGGGTCTCTGTTGAAAGGCACCTTCTCAGAGTCACCTTCCCTGACTGCCATGTGTAAACCAGCACATCTCACTCTCCACCCCAACCCTGCTTTATTTCCCTTAATGCTTCCCACTCCCTAACATTACATCACACAGCAATGTTTTAGCTTATTGTAGGTGGACCCCACCAATGCATGATTCCTGAGGGAAAGACATGTCCTATCTGCTGTGGTGTCCCTGTTATTATGTGACACACAGAATAAATGCTAACATTGACTGACTCCGTCCCAACTACCAGACACTGATCTAGGTGTTTCCATGTCTTCACTCATTGAATGGGCTACCTTTATTATCTCCATTTAACAGGCGAGGAGACAGGTGTTTAAAAGAGGTCCTGGGTTCGAGAGGAGAGAAATAAGGACTTCTGATGCTCAGCAAAAGGACAGTCTTTCTGCCTGAGGAAGCCAGGGGGGTCCTGAGGGCTGTCACTGGGGAGGGGAAGCAAGTAGGGTTCTAGAGCTAGTGTCTGGAAAATGTCAACTTTATTTTTATTTATTTAGTTTTTTCGAGACAGAGTCTCAAGCTGTCACCCAGGCTGGAATGCAGTGGCGTGATCTCAGCTCACTGCAACCTCCACCTCCCGGGTTCAAGTGATTCTCGTGCCTCAGCCTCCCGAGTAGCTGGGATTACAGGCACACGCCACCACGCCTGGCTAATTTTTGTATTTTTAGTAGAGACGGGGTTTCACCATGTTGGCCAGGCTGGTCTCAAACTCCTGACCTGAGGTGATCCACCCACCTCGGTCTCCAAAAGTGCTGGGATTACAGGCGTGAGCCACCACGTCCGGTCAAATATCAACTTTATTAATGAATGTCAGATATTGGGAAATAGAAGGTAGCAATTATAGAACAGGGCTTCTTGAGGCCCTTGGAGTAAAAACGCCTGTAACTAAGGAGAGGGCTGTGGGAGACACAGTGAGCCTGCAGAAAACACCTGATGGTCTGCACTGCCCACACCAATGTGGAAGGGGAATAAACCACATCCCTGATAGCTTTCTTTTTCACTCTTTTAATGGAAAATTTCAAACTTACACAAAAGAATGGTATTGGTATAATGAACCTTCACAAAATCAAGTTTTAACAAGTTTAAGAAGAATGAAATCATATCAAGAGCCTTTCTGACCACAATGGTATAAAAGTAGAAATCAATAAAAGGAGGAAAATCAGAACACTCACAAATATGTGGAAATTAAACAATACTCTTCTGGCCGGGCACAGTGGCTCACGCCTGTAATTCCAACACTTTGGGAGGCCAAGACAGGAAGATGTGTTTGTGCTTTGTTTTGTTTTTTGTTTTTGTTTATTTGTTTGTTTTTCAGACGGAGTCTCACTGTCTGGAATGCAGTGGCGCTATCTCTGCTTACTGCAACCTCCGCCTGCCAGGTTCAAGTGATTCTCCTGCCTCAGCCTCCCAAGCAGCTGGGATTACAGGCGCCCGCCACCATGCTCGGCTAATTTTTTGTACTTTTAGTAGAGACGGGGTTTCACCATGCTGGCCAGGCTGGTCTCAAACTCCTGACCTCAAGTGATTCGCCCACCTCGGTCTCCCAAAGTGTTATGATTACAGGCGTGAACCACCGCACCCAGCCAGGAAGATCTCTTGAGGCCAGGAGTTCAACACCAGCCTTGGCAACATAGTGAGACCCTTGTCTCCACAAAAAATAAAAGAATTAGCCGGGCATGGTGGTGTGTGCCTGTGGTCTCAGCTACTTGGGAGGCTGAGGTGGGAGGGTCCCTAGAGCCCAGGAGGTGGAGTTTGCAGTGAGCTGAGCTGTGATCTTGCCACTGCACTCCAGCCTGGGTGACAGAGCAAGACCCTGTCTCAAAAAAAAAAAAAAAAAAAAAAAAAAAAAAAAAAAAAAAAAAAAAAAGAAAGAAAAGAAATAAAGATCTCAAATAAACAACCTAACTTTATACCTCAAGGGACTAGAAAAAGAATGAAGTTCAAAGTTAGCAGAAAGATGGAAATAACAAAATCAGAGCAAAAATAAATGAAATAGATGAAAAAAATAGAAAAGATTAATGACACTAAGAGTTGGTTTTTTGAAAACATAAACGAAGTAAATAAAATCAGAAACATTACAAGTGAAACCACAGAAATACAAAGGACCTGCCGGGCACAGTGGCTCAGACCTGTAATCCCAGCACCTTGAGAGGCTGAGGTGGGAGGATCACTTGAGGTCAGGAGTTCGAGACCAGCCTGGCCAACACAGCGAAACTCCATCTCTACTAAAAATACAAAAATTAGCCAGGCGTGGTGGTGTGTGCCTGTAATGCCAGCTATCCAGGAGGCTGAGGCAGGAGGTTGAAGCTACAGTGAGCCGTGATTGTGCCACTGCACTCCAACCTGGGTGACAGAATGAGACCCTATCTCAAATAATAATAATAAGCCTACTAAAGACTACTATGAACAACTGATACACAAATTGGATAACCTAGAAAAAATGGACACACTCCTAGAAATATACACTCTACCAAGACCGACTCAGGAATAGAAAATCTGAACAGACCGATAACAAGTAAGCAGACTGAATCATTCATCAAAAATCTCCCAACAAAGAAAAGCCTAGGACCAAGATGGTTTCACAGTGATATCTGCCAAGTATTTCAAGAAGGAATACCAATCCTTCATAAATTCTTTCAAAAAATTGAAGAGGAGGGCCAGGAGCAGTGGCTCACGCCTGTAATCCCAGCACTTTGGGAGGCCAAACTGGGCAGATCACCTGAGGTTAGGAGTTCAAGACCCACCTGGCCAACATGGTGAAAACCCATCTCTACTAAAAATACAAAAATTAACCGGGCATGGTGGTGGGTGCCTGTAATCCCAGCTACTCAGGAGGCTTAGGCATGGGTGATGCATCCCTGTAATTCCAGCTACTCTGGAGGCTGAGGTAGGGGGATTGCTTAAGCCTGGGAAGTCGAGGCTGGAGTGAGCGAAGATCACGCCACTGCACTCCAGTCTGGGTGACAGAGCAATATGTCATCTCAAAAAAAAAAAAAAAAAAAGAAAAAGCAGGAAAAGGTGGCCGGCGCCTGTAGTCCCAGCTACTCGGGAGGCTGAGGCAGGAGAATGGCGTGAACCTGGGAGGCGGACTTTGCAGTGAGCCGAGATGGTGCCACTGCACTCCAGCCGGGAGACAGAGCAAGACTCCGTCTTAAAAAAAAAAAGAAAAAAACGAAGAAAAGATTTGCTAAACAAGCTTATATTAGGGGCATTAATTGATCTTATAGAATATTGACAGATGTACTTATGCGTTAATTTTTTTTTTTTGAGACAGGGTCTCTCTGTTACCCAGGCCAAAATGCCACTCACTGCAGCCTAGACCTTCCAGGCTCAAGCAGTCCTCCTACCTCAGCCTCCCAAGTAGCTGGGACCACAGGTTTGCACCATCACACCCGGCTAATTTTTATTTTGGTTTAACAGGGGCAGGGGACAGGTGGCAGGTGGTGGGTGCCTCACTATGTTGCCTGGGTTGGTTTGGAACTTCTGGGCTCAAGCGTTCCTCCTGCCTCAGCCTCCTAAAGTGGTGGAATTACAGGTGTGAGCCACCGTACCCAGCCCAGATGTACTTACATTTTTAAAATGTTAGGCTGGGCATGGTGGCTCACGCCTATAATCCCAGCACTTTGGGAGGCCGAGGCGGGTGGATGACCTGAAGTCAGGAGTTTGAGACCAGCCTGATCAACATGGAGAAACCCCAGCTCTACTAAAAATACAAAATTAGCCGCGTGTGCTGGTATATGCCTGTAATCCCAGCTACTCCGGAGGCTGAGGCAGGAGAACTGCTTGAACTCAGGAGGCAGAGGTTGCGGTGAGCCGAGATTGCGCCATTGCACTCCAGCCTGGGCAACAAGAGCGAAATTCCACCTCAAAAAAAAAAAATGATGTTTTCATGCAGGAAAATGGTGCTGGCTATGCTGGTATTGGGGGTTCTGCCATGGCCTGTGGCATGGTGACTGCTCTGCAACTTTTGGGAGTAACTACAGTGGAAGCTTCAGCAGGGCCCTCCCGGCTGTCCCAGTCGTCTATGGGGATGAGCATTAGTAGGCCAGCCATATTTAGAGCCAGCAAATGATACCAGTGGAATATACTAGCCTTTTGGATAGTATCTTTTGGATGGCAACTCCCCAGAGCAGATGCCCTACTGAAGTTAACTGGTGTAGAAGAAATCCTCAGAAACTTATTAAAGTTAACAATAGGCCGGGCGCAGTGGCTCACGCCTGTAATCCCAGCACTTTGGGAGGCCGAGGCCGGTGAATCACCTGAGGTCAGGAGTTTGACACCAGCCTGGCTAACAAGGAGAAACCCCATCTCTGATAAAAATACAAAAATTAGCCGGGCATGGTGGCACATGCCTGTAATCCCAGCTACTCAGGAGGCCGAGGCAGGATAACCGCTTGAACTCAGGAGGCAGAGGTTGCAGTGAGCTGAGATCACACCACTGCACTCCAGCATGGGCGACAGAGCGAAACTGTTTCTCAATAATAAGTTAAGAACAATGGCCGGGCGCGGTGGCTCACACCTGTAATCCCAGCACTTTGGGAGGCCGAGACGGGCAGATCACGAGGTCAGGAGATCGAGACCATCCTGGCTAACACGGTGAAACCCCGTCTCTACTAAAAATACAAAAAATTAGCTGGGTGTGGTGGCGGGTGCCTGTAGTCCCAGCTACTCGGGAGGCTGAGGCAGGAGAATGGCGGGAACCCGGGAGGCGAAGCTTGCAGTGAGTGGAGATTGTGCCACTACACTCCAGCCTGGGCTACAGATAGAGATCTGTCTCAAAAAAACAAAACAACAACAAAAACAACAACAAAAAAAAATATAGACATTTGTTCTGAATGTGATCACCTGTAACAGAAACATGTCCTTTGGGGCCACTGCTATGAGAAGGTGGGCAAGGACACTGCAGAAGTCAGACGACAGATAGGGAAACAAGGGGGCCGTTTTAAGGCTCCCACTGTAGAGACTATGGTGCTGTACATGGGAGAGACGCCATCTGAACAAGATCAGGGCAAGAGGATCATAGAACGAGACAGGAAGCAGCCATCCTGGTTCACCCACAATTGACACCAAAGATGTTAAAAGGTTAAATTCACAGTAAATCATTTTTCCTGAAATCGAGGAAGATTCTATCTTTATGTTGTTGTGCTTGTTTTAAAATCATCAATATAGTTTAACACATTCTTTCTAAGCAGTTTTGTCTGGGATAATTTGAAAAACATGGGTAAACTCTAAAAAATGTTGTCATGTTATCCATGATAACTAGCAAGGAAAATAGCTGGATGATGTGTAGGTGAACTTGCTTTCTCAAGTAGGTACATTCCCGAAGTAAAGGTTTTTGTATGAGTTAAGCCTCATTGTAGACAAACTTGGGATAGCAACATATAAACTGATGTTAAGTTGCAAATTCTTCATGTTTCATGCACTGTGCACTTTGGATACCATGAAGTCTGAGCCAGCACACAAGGCAACCAAGTCCCATCAACTGTGGGTGACTTCAATGCAGGCTGACACTGAACTCCCCCATCTAGGACTCCACTTTCTCCTTTACCAAATGGTTTTCCCTTTTTTTTTTTTTTTCAGACGGAGTCTCGCTCTGTTGCCCAGGCTGGAATGCACTGGTGCGATCTCGGCTCACTGCAACCTCTGCCTCCCGGGTTCAAGCAACTCTCCCACCTCAGCCTCCTGAGTAGCTGGGATTACAGGTGCCTGCCATTAGGCCCAGTTAATTTGTGTACTTTTGTAGAGATGGGGTTTCACCATGTTGCCCAGGTTGGTCTTGAACTCCTGAGCTCAGGTGATCCACCTGCCTTGGCCTCCCAAAGTGCTGGGATTACAAGCGTGAGCCATTGTGCCTGGCCCCAAATGATTTTTTTGAGTAGGGCATGCCTGATTACCTTTTACAAGACAGACTCACATGCTGATTTTCCAGCCTTCAGCAAGAGTGTGGAGACAAAAGTTATTCCATCTTGGATGCCAATCCATGTTTACTTCTGATTAGCACCAGTCCTGTAAATGCCTGATTCCTCCTTTTCCATTCCTAGTCTAAGAGCTTGTCAGCTTTTACATTATCACACAAACCAGATGATGATGCATATAGCATTCTTGCCTGTTCTGGAGTTGCCTTTATCTTGCTGGAGCACACTCTTTCCCTATGGTATGTAAGCCGTGGGTTGGAGAGCAATAGCATGCAGATTTACCTTGCTGCCACCCAAGGCCATGATTATTTTTGAGACAGCTGTGCTCTGTCGCCCAGGCTGGAGTGCAGTGGTGCCATCTGGGCTCACTGCAACCTTCACCCCCTGGGTTCAAGCCATTCTTGTGCCTCAGCGTCCCAAGTAGCTGGGATTACTTGGCGTGTGCCACTATACTCAATTTTTGTATTTTTAGTAAAGACGGGGTTTTGCCATGTTGGCCAGGCTGGTCTCAAACTCCTGACCTCAGGCGATCCACCCACCTCGGCTTCCCAAAGTGCTGGGATGACAGGTGTGAGCCACCGTGCTCGGCCCCACGTCATGCTTCTAAGTTCCCCCAGTAAAGCACCCTTTACCAACAATTTTTGTCTGCCTTGTTTCTTGGCTCCTTCGGCATTTGGAGGTTTGCGTACAAGGCTCTTGGCTCTTTCATGGGAACAATGAGTAAATGGATACATGTATTAAAAAACGAATAGACTCCTTCACAGCATATTAGAAATGTTTAAGAATAATGGCAGGAACTGCTTTTAACAATTTAGAAAAGACCACCCCCACCCCCTCGCCCGGCCCACAGATGCAGGGCACATCCTCTAAGTAAACAGAAATATTTTTGTAGTGAACTGTATGCATATTCCCACTGAGTAAAGGTTGTAAGAAGCCTCAGGTCAGGTCTTACCATCAAACTTGAAAACACTTGGAATGCAGCTGGGCAGGGACTTGGGCAGGTTTTGTCTTGATAAGCAGGTAAGAATGGCAGAACACTGGCTGTCACTGTTTTTTTTTTTTATATATACCTGAAGTATTCACAGCAACTTATTTTAAAAACCTTTTTAAAAGTTCTACACCTTCACCCCGCCAACTCCCTAATCCAGAACATGGAACAAGAGTGTGGAGCTGTTTGATGAACTTGGTCTGTTCTTAACATTTTTTTTTTTTTTTTGAGACCGAGTCTCACTTGTTGCCCAGGCTGGAGTGCAGTGGCACGATCTCGGCTCACCGCAAGCTCCGCCTTACGGGTTCACACCATTCTCCTGCCTCAGGTTCCCGAGTAGCTGGAACTATAGGCGCCCACCACCACACCCAGCTAGTTTTTTGTATTTTTAGTAGAGATGGGGTTTCACCGTGTTAGCCAGGATGGTCTCGATCTCCTGACCTCGTGATCTGCCCATCTAGGCCTCCCAAAGTGCTAGGATGACAGTCATGAGCCACCGCACCTGGCCTGTCCTACATTTAACACTCTTAGCCCCTAGGTCAGGCATGGTGGCTCACGCCTATCATCTCAAGCGCTCTGGAAGGCTGAGGCGGGTGGATCACTTGAGGTCAGGAGTTCGGGACCAGCCTGGTCAACATGGTGAAACCCCATCTCCACTAATACAAAAATTAGTTGGGCATGGTGGCAGGCACCTGTAATCCCAGCTACTTGAGAGACTGAGGCATGAGAATTGCTTGAACCTGGGAGGCGGAAGTTACAGTGAGCTGAGATTGCGCCACTGTACTCCAGCCTGGGAGACAGTGAGACCCTGTCTCAAAAAACAACAAAACACTCCTAACCCGTGTGAGGTGGGTGGTTATTTCCATTTTATGGACGTTGAAACTGAGGCAGAGAAGAAATTAGGAAGCAAGGATCTGCAGTGATTTCTGCCTAGGTGGGTTAGGAGGGGTGGGGCTTAAGACTTGAAAGCCTAATTGAAAACCAAAAGCCAATCTCTTTATTCTGGACCTTGACAAGAGATCTGGTGAATGGTTTAGATTTTTGGTACAGACAAGTTCCAGGGCTTGCAAGTGAGAGTAGTCACAGGCCATGTGTTTGGTCTTTGCAGGTCTTGGGATACATGTTCTCAAGGTACCTTGAGTGTTTGGGGGGTTTCTAGCTTCAGTGGGTTCTTGACAGATGTGCATTAGTTGGATGCTGAGGTCAAACCAAAGTAGACCAACAAGGGTGCTGGGGGGTTGACCTCAAATCTGGAACTTTATTCATCAGGGACTATATGGCACTATAGAAAACTGTGGGCTCTCTTCCTTAGAGTAGATAAACAGCCAGAGACTGGGACTCCCTGGGCTGGATGATCAGAAAGCACACTGTTAACACAGCAGCGCAGAGCAGGTTGAGTTGTTATACAAATAAATTTTGGTCTTTATTATTTCACTTAGGGGATCATTTTGTTGCAGGAATATTACTGATTATGAATCCTACCTCAGCTGACACTGGGGGTGAGAGGTACATTGCTGTCCTGAGAGGTGGGGAGCAGAGGACCCCCTCCAATCCCCCGACCTAGAAGGCATTCACAGTCCTCTTGCCAATTCTCACTACCTTAGTTCCCCAAAGGCCCAGAATAGGATGCCTCCTCAGACCAAGTATCCACCTGGTAGGCTTAGCCACAATGCCCCATAGCCTGGGCCTGGTTTAGTGGGTGAGGTGGAAGTTCCCGAGTCTCCATCCACCTGCCAAAGCAAATTCACGACTGGGTTACAGGAAAAAGGGATATTGGGGCCTGTCCCAACTAGCTGGGAAACTCAGGAGCCAGGCCTCCAGGACTGAGACTCATAATACAACGCACCAGCAAGGGAATAGGTAGCTCAGGACGATAATGTCCTGGAGTTTGCGACCTGGTGGCTCAGTATTAGCCAGGTGAAAGCCATGAACAGATTTCTCTGTTCCAAACTAGAACAAATGGAGGGATAACACCCATGGGGCCTCAACACAGCCACTAGAAAGAATCATGACCAAAGGGAGCAGAACCGAGGAACTAACACCAGCTAGAATTACAAAATCACCACCAACTTACCACCCAAGACACACACACACCAAAAAAGATCAAATCCCCATGACTGAAAGCTTTGCCAACTCTTCTCAGTGGCTTTATATGCCAATTAATCTAACCCTCCACAGAAAATGTAAAATGGCATGAGGCTGAAGTAAAATGAGTCACCCAAAGTCAAATACCTGGGAAGTAGAAGAGCCCCACATAAATCTTGGTATATGAGCTCTTAGCATTCTGTTTTCAAACCAGGCCTCTCTCATGGCCCTCATGCACAAAGATGAGTCCAGTGCACCTCTCCCCAACCCTCATCATTTCAGCGGAAGGAATAAACTGGTACTACTATTTATGATAGGGATTAGCTCACGCCATGAGATTAGGTGCTTACAGTCTCAGAACAATCCTGTGAGGACAGTGCCCATCTAATGCTCAGAGAGGCTAGGAAGATTCAAGCCTAATGATAAGACAATGGGACTAAGGTAAGAGACCAGCTTAGGAAACCCAATTCCAGCCGGCCTCAGGCCTCAACGTACACCTAACCCCCGGCAGCCCCTGCCCACCCATCAACCAAATATTCTCCAAGCCTCCCTCTCACTGATGTGCCCCCATTATTTTTTGAGACGGAGTCTTGTTCTGTCACCCAGGCTGGAGTGCAATGGCACAATCTCAGCTCACTGCAACCTCTACCTCCTGGGTTCAAGCAATTCTCCTGCCTCAGCCTCCTGAGTAGCTGGGATTACATGCATCCGCCACCACGCCCTGCTTTTGTATTTTTAGTAGAGACGGGGTTTCACCATGTTGGCCAAGCTGGTCTCAAACTCCTGACCTCAGGTGATCCACCCACCTCTGCCCCCATTTTTAATTTGGAAAGTGGGCTGAGTAAGAAAAAAGCAGGTTTTCAGGTTTCATCTTTTTAATAAGCTCTGTGAAAGACATCCTAAGCACTGTATGAGACACAACAGAATATTTTTTCTTCCAGTATTAAAAAAAAAAAAAAGACATTTGCAAACATTTTAAAAGCAACTCTTCTATATAATCAGTTTGATTATCTGAATTAGAAAATACCCCTGGATAATCATGTTATTTATACACTTTTCTTTTTTTTTTTCAGATGGAGTCTCACTCTGTTGCCCAGGCTGGAGTACAGTGGTGCGATCTCGGCTCACTGCAACCTCTGCCTCCGGGGTTCCAGCGATTCTCCTGCCTCAGTCTCCCAAGTAGCTGGGATTACAGGCGTACGCCACCACGCAAGACTAATTTTTAAATTGTTAGTACAGATGGGGTTTCACCATGTTGGTCAGGCTGGCTTGATGCACATTTCTTATAGGTATGTTTGGAAATTGCTTCCTAACCACAATAAACACTGTGTACAGGTTTTTAAAATGTCCTGGATACACATTAATTTTTTGAAACCAGTCTGGCCAAACTTGCCAGAACCAATTATTGCTAGCTCCAATAATCCTGAGAGCTCTAACTAAAAAACTGGTAAAAAGAAAAATACTCAGGCTCTACAAACGTTCCATGATTTGTCTTTAAATAGGCAGAAAAAATGTTTAAAAAGATCTTTAACTACCTTGGCAGGTCAATTTAAAAACAAAAGGTTGATATACTATAAAATAAGATGCTTCAGTGCAGCTCCAAAAACCTTTATAAATACAGCCATTTGGAAGGACGATCCTGGATCAGAAATTATTCCTTGTGTATCTGAGAACAGCAAGAGGGGGAGAATTGTGATGTCATGAAGGAACAGGTGACAACATGCTCACCTCCTAGAGCTGATGCAGATGCTGAGGGTTAGACAATAGGGACACCCCTTCATTTCCTCCATCCCACACAAGACTAGAGGATTATAGGAGATGGGTTTTCAGATCCCACCCCCTAGCTCTTGCTCTGACATGCACCTGAGAACAAGGAAGGCCTAGGAATGATGTTTGGTAGGTTGGCTGGATGAGGTATGAGGGCAGCAGAAATGCAGAGCAGTCTTGCCAGAAAAGGTGAGACAGTCATGACAGAGTGTGACAAACAGGTTTACTCAATGCCAATATCCAAGTCTCACCTACATTATGTGCATGTCTCATTTCAGTTGTCATAATTGTCTCTGTAATTTCCTCCTGAGTAGCGGTCATAACCACCCTGGTTTCTGGGAAAAAAAAAAAAAACACACACACACAAAGTTTTCTGGGACTGCATTATACACCACTGTCATTAATTATATGGGTCATGTTTTATAGTATGTGTCATAACATAAACCTTAAATATCAAAAACAGGATATGTTAAGCATGAGTATCATAGTAAACAGTTTTATGGCATACAATTTATATGCAGTATATTAAATCATAATACACGTTGAAGCAATATAGTTATATAACCCACACAGCACAACATATATAGTACACTTTACCATGTTACAACTATATGACCACACGATGAACTTAAAATACTAAATTTCATACTCCTTTTAGGCACACATTAGTAACAGCAAGATGTGGTATGCATGAACACCCAGGTGCTGCGTTCTTACGGAGAGGGAATCAATAGCAGAACACCCCAGCCCCTTGGCTACCCACCTGCCATTATAGTCTCTGGAACGTCCATATCCATATCCATACCCTCCAGGTCTACTGTCATAATACCTGCCACTCCCATAGCCCTGGTCCCCACCACCTAGAACAGAAAAATATTTAAATGGCAGTTGTCCTCACCTAGGCAACTCTCCCTCTCACCCCATGATCAAAACTATCACTGCACTCACCTCTAGAGTAGCTGCGACCACGCCCATGCGCCCCAAAGCCACCTCCTCTGGTTCCCCGAGCAGACTTGCCTGCATGATCCACACGGATCTGACGACCATCCAGGGACTAAGTGTGGGAGACACAAGGAGGATGGGTTGGCAGTCAGGGCAGTGGTGAGGGAAGAGCAGGCAAGGGCAAGTGGGCAAAAGAGGCCAAAAATTCCTGCTGGGCACCAGGTTCTGGGTGCCATGTTCCAGAATAAGCTCCTTTACCCCAGAATGGTTTCATCAGGAGCTATATAATCCCACACAAAATGACCTGAACGCACCATGTTCCCCTTGCTACTACTTACATCTTGACTGAACTCAGGCTGAGTTCTCCTCCCCACTCCTCTAAGCTGCCCGACTATCAGGGCTAGACAGACCTCTCTTGGTTTGAGGCTTCAGAGTCCATGTCAGAAGACTCACGAGGTCCTCTCCAGGCCAGGCCCACAGGTCTGCAGACTCTACTACCTAAGCCCAAGGCAGGTCAACCATCCACAGGTGGCTTCTCGGCCTCATGCAGGACCAGTCGTCGCCTCCCAGGCGGCCAGGCTCTGTCTGCCGCTGCCCTCCACCCCCTAGAACAAAAGGCAGTCATGCTCCTGTGAGTGGGCACTGCGGGGCTTGGTGGCCACGCTGCCCCGAGCAGACACAGAGGGAAAAACAAAAAGAATGAAGGAAGCCGCAGATGGGGACAAGGTCCCTTTGCAGATAGGAGGCCCCACCTCTCCGTTCATGGCTCTCATGGCAACTGAAGCATGCTCTGGGTTGGTGAAGGTGATGAAACCAAAACCTCTGGACCGCTGAGTCTCCCGGTCCTTGACAACGACCACTGTGAGAGGGAGAGATGAAGGAGCGATGTGGACCAGTCAGCATCACAAAGGTTAAGTAGCAAAGGGTGGTCCGAAAAGGAGATGGCGGTAGGTAGGGAAAACGGAGCCCTCCCACCAATCCCGAAGATGGTTTCCCTCATCCTTAGTCGACACCATAAGCTTAAGAAAAAGAACATGGGGCCGGGCGCGGTGGCTCAAGCCTGTAATCCCAGCACTTTGGGAGGCCGAGACGGGCGGATCACGAGGTCAGGAGATCGAGACAATCCTGGCTAACACGGTGAAACCCCGTCTCTACTAAAAACTACAAAAAACTAGCCGGGCGAGGTAGCGGCGCCTGTAGTCCCAGCTACTGGGAGGCTGAGGCAGGAGAATGGCGTGAACCCGGGAGGCTGAGCTTGCAGTGAGCTGAGATCCGGCCACAGCCCCCCACCCTGGGCCACAGAGCCAGACCCCCCCTCAAAAAAAGAAAAAAAAAAAAAAAGAAAAAGAACATGGAAGCGTGGGTCCTAACTTTTCAGTTAATACTCCTTGAAATGCAAGGATCCCAGACTTTCTCTCACCAACCCCCAGTGAAAGTCTGGCCCGTCTCACCCTCAGAGATAGGTCCGAAACTGCTGAAGTGGTCTTCCAGCGCTTGCTCATCGGTGTTAAAGTTGAGCCCTCCCACGAAAAGCTTTCCTTCTTCAGAGGACATGGCAATTCAAGTCCTGTGGGAAGAACATGAAGAATGGTGGCAGGAAGGAGGAACAAAATGGAGACGTGAGAAAAGAGCGAGAGGGAAGGCGGAGAGAAGTGCAGAAAATAAGAAGGAGGAACAAAATGGCTGGGCCCGGTGGGTCACGCCTGTAATCCCAGCACTTTGGGAGGCCAGGGCGGGCGGATCACGAGGTCAGGAGATCGAGACCATCCTGGCCAACACGGTGACAGCCCATCTCTACTAAAAATACAAAAAAATTAGCCGGGCATGGTGGCGGGCGCCTGTAGCCCCAGCTACTCGGGAGGCTGAGACAGAAGAATGGCGTGAACCCAGGAGGCAGAGCTTGCAGTGAGCCGAGAATGCGCCACTGCACTCCAGCATGGGTGACAGAGCGAGACTCCGTCTCAAAAAAAAAAAAAAAAAGAGGAACAACATATGGGTAACTACAGAGAGCTAGGAAAGGCGGCCAATAAGGTGGTAATCTGCGGAGGTGGCTCAGCGCAGCCACCATTAGGGGGCCACCATTGCGCATGCTCACACATCCACAGCCGCCACGCCCGTCATTTTGTGTCACTGCGCAAGCCCAGAACATCCTTGCCTTCCCTCAGCGCCGGCAGAACAAGATGGCGGCGGCCACGTGGGATAAGGAAAGCAAGTGTCGGCTGTGGCGTGGTCACTGCCACCACCGACGCCACCCAGTCCCTCCCTAAGGGCCTCACACTGAGATTCAGCGCGCTGGCCTCCCACCAACCGAAATGTTCACCTCCGAGCACGGGACCCGCCCGCCCCAGAGAAAGCCAAGCCTACGTGTCAGCGGCCATTACTCTCCCCACTCGCTATCCCCCGGTCTCGGCCGGCGCGGCGCGTGTGTGGCGAGGAGCCGCAGTTCCGCAGGCCATACGCAACTTACCTGGAAATTAAAACGTAAAAAACCCGGACAGACGACGAGCTCGGAGGAGCACAGAAAACAGGGACTGGTCTGCGCGGGAAGACGCTTGATAAAGAGTACGTAGCAAGAACGTCCCGGAACGTTCCCCTTGCGCGTCCCGGCGTGCGTGCTGATTGGCTGAGGCTAGCAGGGGCGGAGTGGCGGGGAGAGGAAGGGACCGCAAAGCGAAGGGAGCAGTATGCTCTGCGAAATGGGGTGTTTCCGGAAATGGGGTCGACTTTTGCACAGATGGTGCACCCTAAACGTCAGCATCCCCCCCACAACCGGCTGAGCTGCCTTGATCCCTTCCACACAGGAA
>NC_045445.1:99625401-99652108 GCF_002776525.5 Piliocolobus tephrosceles | reverse complement strand
TTTTTTTTTTTTTTTTTTTTTTGAGACGGAGTCTTGCTCTGTCGCCCGGGCTGGAGTGCAGTGGCCGGATCTCAGCTCACTGCAAGCTCCGCCTCCCGGGTTTACGCCATTCTCCTGCCTCAGCCTCCGGAGTAGCTGGGACTACAGGCGCCCGCCACCTCGCCCGGCTAGTTTTTTGTATTTTTAGTAGAGACGGGGTTTCACCGTGTAGACCAGGATGGTCTCGATCTCCTGACCTCGTGATCCGCCCGTCTCGGCCTCCCAAAGTGCTGGGATTACAGGCTTGAGCCACCGCGCCCGGCCCGGCAGTTCATCTTTTAAGTCACAGCTGGGTGTCACTCCACAGGCAAAACTTCTTCAAACACTGAACAAGGTTGTCCCTGGAACTCCTACTGATGCTCATTCACCAAACCCTGTCCACTACTGGTCTCCAAACTCTAATTCAGGGGAAAAAATTCCGGGCGGGGGAGGGAGGGGTGCTGAAATGTGGCTAAGAGATGAAGGCCTGTGATTAAGTCTGTGGCTATCTGTTATTTCCATCTCCCATCAGTAATGAGGACAAGCCACTCTTCTGCATTGCTAACCCATCCACCCCCACGGCCTGAGGCAGTGTTCACACCTACATTGTTCACAGAGTTGATAAAGGTTAACCTGGAGTTAACAAGTGGGTGGGAATGTTCTCTTCAGTGTAAACAAAGGGCAAAGGTGCATAATTCATCTCCATTCCTTTACTTATGCAAGACCTTTTTAGAGAAACAATTGGGCAACACTTCAAAGTAGAAGACCTTCAGGGAGATGTTGAAATTAGTAGATAAACCCAACTCCCAATTTACAAAAGATATGGAAGACAGAATATTTGTTAAATTTTTGAGAATATTTGCCTCAGGGAGGCAGTCAGCAAAATCTAGACTACCCAAAATCTACAAGACAAATGATCTGTTTTCTCCAACAAATTAATTACAGAGACCAAAAAACCCCTAGAGATTAACAGATTTAGAATATAAGATACTAAACAAGGCCAGCCTGGCGGCTCACGCCTGTAATCCCAGCACTTTGGGAGACCAAGGTGGGCAGATCACGAGGTCAGGAGTTCGAGACCAGCCTGAACAACATGGTGAAACCCCATCTCTACTAAAAATACAAAAATTAGCCGGGCGTGGTGACATAAGCCTGTAATCCCAACTACTCAGGAGGCTCAGGCAGGAGAGTCGCTTGAATCCAGGAGGCGGAGGTCAAAGTGAGCCGAGAACGCCCCACTGCACTTCAGCCTGGGTGACAAAGTGAGACTCTGTCTCAAAAAAAAAGATACAAAACAATTACAAAACACTGACTATATACAAATGAATCTTTTTTTTTTTTTTGGAAATGGAGTCTCACTCAGTCTCCCAGGCTGGAGTGCAGTGGCAATCTCGGCTCACTTCAAGCTCTGCCTCCTGGGTTCACACCATTCTCCTGCCTCAGCCTCCCGAGTAGTTGGGACTACAGGAGCCCGCCACCACGCCTGGCTAATTATTTTTGTATTTTTAGTAGAGACGGGGTTTTACCATGTTAGCCAGGATGGTCTCAATCTCCTGACTTCGTGATCTGCCCACCTTGGCCTCCCAAAGTGCTGGGATTACAGGCGTGAGCCACTGTGCCTGGCCTTTACAAATGAATTTTTTTAAAGTTTTATGACATTTAATAAATTACAAATTTGAACATTAACTGGATATGTGATTATTTTTTATTTAAATTTTTAAAAGGGCCGGGTACAGTGGCTCACGCCTGTAATCCCAGCACTTTGGGCAGCCGAGGAGGGCGGATCATCTGAGGTCAGGAGTTCAAGACCTGCCTGGTCAACATGGCAAAAACCTGTCTCTACTAAAAATACAAAAATTAGCCAGGCGTTATGGCAGGCGCCTGTAATCCCAGCTGCTCGGGAGGCTGAGGCAGAACAATCGCTTGAACCCAGGAGGTTGCTGTGAGTTGAGATCGCACCACTGCACTCCAGCCTGGGCGACAGAGTGAGACTCTGTCTCAAAACAAACAAACAAACAAACAAAATCAAACAAAGATGTAAGCCTGGGCAACATGGCAAAACCCCATCTCTCCAGAAAGTACAAAAATTAGCCAGGCATGGTGGCACGTGCCTGCAGTCCCATCTACTCAGGAGGATGAAGTGGGAAGATTGCTTGAACCCAGGAGCTCAAGGCTGCAGTGAGCCGAGATCACACCACTGCACTCCAGCATGGATGACAGAGTAAGACTCTGTCTCAAAAAAAAAAAAAGATTGGGGGTACAACTGCAGTTTTGTTACATGGATATATTGCACACTGATGAAGTCTGCATTTTTAGTGTGCTCATCACCCAAACAGTACTGTACCCATTAGGCAGTTTCTCTCTCTTGACTCGCCTCCCACCTTTCCATGTCCCCAAGACCTATTATTCCAGTCTCTATGTCCATGTTATTTATTGAATTATTTTTTTGAGGCGGAGTCTTGCTCTGTCGCCCAAGCTGGAGTGCAGTCGTGCGATCTTAGCTTACTGCAACCTCCACTGCCCGCGTTCAAGTGATTCTCCTGCCTCAGTCTCCCAAGTAGCTAGGATTACAAGCAGGCACCACCATGCCCAGCTAAATTTTGTAATTTTAGTAGAGACGGGGTTTCGCCATGTTGGCCAGGCTGGTCTCGAACTCCCAACCTCAAGTGATCCACCCACCTCAGCCTCCCAAAGTGCTGGGATTACAGGCGTGAGCCACCATGCCCGGCCTATTTTTTTTATTATTAATTTTTTCATGTATGATTCTTAGAGTCTTGCTCTGTTGCCCAGGCTGGAGTGCAGTGGCATGATCTCTGCTCACCACAACCTCCATTTCCTAGGTTCAAGCTATTCTTGTGCCTCAGCCTCCCAAGTAGCAGGGATTACAAGTACCCACCACCACTTCCAGCTAATTTTTGTATTTTTAGTAGAGGCAGGGTCTCACCATGTTGGCCAGGCTGGTCTCAAATTCTTGACCTCAAATGATCCACCCGCCTCAGCCTTCCAAAGTGCTGGGATTATAGGTGTGAGCCACCACGCCGGGCCAGTATTGTATTTATTTTATTTTTTTAAAAACAATGCACCAAAACATTTATTCAAGATAATATGGGGGAATTTACTTCCATACAATATTACTTTGTGTGGGATTTACTTAAAAATAATATGGGGCTCACGCCTGTAATCCCAGCACTTTGGGAGGCTGAGGTGGGTGGATCACGAGGTCAGGAGTTTGAGACCAGCCTGATCAACATGGTGAAACCCGCCTGACCAACATGGTGAAACACTATCTCTACTAAAACTACAAAAATTAGCCGGGAGTGGTGATACACACCTGTAATCCCAGCTACTTGGGAGGCTGAGGCAGGAGAATCACTTGAACCCAGGAGGCGGAGGTTGCAGTGAGCCAAGATCGTGCCACTGCACTCCATCCTGGGTGACACAGCAAAACTCCATCTCAAAAAAATAAATAAATAAATAAATAAATAATAAGGGGAAGGCCAGGCGTGGTGGATCACGCCTGTATTCCCAGCAATTTGGGAGGCCGAGATGGGTGGATCACGAGGTCAGGAGATCGAGACCATCCTGGCTAACACGGTGAAACCCCGTCTGTACTAAAAATACAAAAAATTTGCCGGGCATAGTGGCAGGCGCCTGTGTTCTCGTGAACCCAGGAGGCAGAGCCTGCAGTGAGCCGAGATCGTTCCACTGCACTCCAGCCTGGGCGACTGAGCGAGACTCCGTCTCAAAAAAAACAAAATAAAACAAAACAAAAAATAATAAGGGGATAAGGATGTAGGTAGACATATAGATTGGCAGTGAGTGAACAATCACTGATATTGTTTAAAGCGGCCATGAGTTGCTAATTGCTAACTCTGGGGGATGGGTACATGGATATGTTACTATTTGATTATTCTCTCTGATTTTGCATGTATTCGGAATTCTCCATGATATAAAGCTAAAGATGACTAAATCACATGTGAGAGACCCCTGCTACTCTATAAGCATAGACAATCCCACTCCTACAGTTCACACAGGTCAGCTCCCTGGCTGTTAGGGCTAGAAAAGTGTAAGATGCAGCTACACATAGCTGGAGGGGCGCCCCAGGCAGGTTGAGATTTGGAGACACTCTTGAAGCAAACCGTCTGTGTGAACACACGCACATACATGTGGAGTCCCACGCACCGACCCCGGTGCAGCCCCCTCCCTGGCTCGTACCCCTCTTCTGTGCGAAGAGCAGCAGCAGGCAGGTGAGACCTTTGAGCACTTCCGCCATGACCACAGCAGTGGTGGCAAAGAAGCGGTCCCCTGGCAACGTGCGGGCGTAGCGGATGCTGAGGATGAGGGAGGCATTCTGGACCACCAGCACAGCTAGGGATATGTACTTCAGGCGCCTGTGAGCTGTGGGGAACGGAAGGGGCAAGGGGGAAGGAGGGGGTCAGAAGCCGCTAGGGCATAGCCACACCACCACCCACCCCCTCTCCTTTCTCACCCAGGACCCTCCTAGCCACCGCTACTTGCTCCCTCAGCCTGCCTGCCTTCACCCAATGAGGGTCTGACTCCTACTGCCTTACTGCCTCAGCCACAAGCAGGAAGAGCCAGAAGGGAGAAATGGGCCCCACTCTGTCCAGTCCATACCTGGAATCCTTACCGAGGTTTCAGGTAATGGCTGAGGCAAGCCCTGGCCACGCGCCTCGGCTCCCTCACAAGTGAGAAGCAACTCCTCCCCAGAGAGAATACCGACAACTTCGTTCTCCACGTTTACTGAGTGTTTACTGTATGCCTATCACTGGGTTAAGGGATTTCTATGGATTACCTCAATAGACTCATATCATTGTCATCTCCAAAAGAACTGCGAGGATTCCCATTTATGGATGAGCAAACTGAGAATGTATATGAAATGATGCTCCTATTTAACGAGGGACTGTCTCATGTAAAGAATAATACATCAATGCAGGGAATGAGGCCACTGTATGAGGTATGTTCACCCCCTAAGGAAAGGTCTTTCTCCCATCTAAGAAATGATTCGATTCCCTCACTCTCAGAATGGCCTACAACCCATATGAAATGATTCTCCTCATACCCAGAATGGTCTCTCCAACCCCTCCCTCCTGTGACAACTGGTTCTTCCCGACCCAGAATAGTCTCCTAAATACAAGAAATGATTCCCCCATGCTCCCAGGGACTGAATCCTGTATCAGGAATGGTTATCCCACTAAGAAAGGTCTGGCTCCCTCAACCAGATGAGGAAATAGTTCCCTGCACTCCACATGGTCCGTCCTCCCACCACCGTGCACCGACCCTCTAGCTAATGAATTTTTCCTTGCTCTACCGCTCTACCCACAATCACTATCGGCTCTCTCTGCTATACGGAAGGACCTGGCACCCTCAGAACGTTCTTTTTCCACCATATAACGATGAGCCCTCCCACCCGAACGTACAATGAACTCTACCTCCATTAGGAAGGGGGCCCCCAGAACGGTCTCCTCCGCACATAATGAAGGACACCATCATCCTCAAAATGGACCCTCTCTAGTCACATAAAGAAGGATTCGCCCCACCCTAACTCACAATAGTCTCTGTCCTTTTATAAGGAAAGAACCACCACCCTCAGAATAGTCTCCTACTTCTTCAGTGAAGAACTCCCACGCCCGCAGAATGGTCTCTTCCACAAGGAAGGACCCCACATATTCAGAATGGTTTCGGTGGCCTTAGCCTTCCCAAAAAGAATTACCTTCCACACTCATAATGGTCCATATGCGGAAGGATCCCACAATCACTCTCAGAATGTTTTCTTCCCCGCCCCCAACACACTCACAATGTGCACACACAGACACACATACAGACACACACACACACACACACACACACACACACACACGTCGGTCCACACGGGATGCTCCTTCTCACTTTAGTGAGGAACATTCCCGACTCCCAGCGATCCCGACCTCCGCCTCCCATGCGACTGCTCGGACACAGACTGTCTCACCCGCACTCGCAGTCCCCGGCTCTAATGCACCCGCGGAAAGCGCCCCTGGCCCGGCCGCCGCGGTGGAACCACCAGCCCCAACAGCTGCCATGTTGGCATTTGCCCGGCCCGTCCCCTCGGTAACAGCAGATCACTTCCGTGTTCGTCACTTCCGCTTCCAGGCCGCCTGAGTGAAGGTGGGTCGACAGCCGGGATCGTCAGGGTGGTGGCTTTTCTCCTTCGATCCTAAAAGCTCAACGTAAGAGTAGCCCCGGGATTTCCAAATTCCGTCGGATCTGGATGCCGGGGAAACGGCCCGATCGGCCAACCCACCGCCCCTAGAGCTTCATCGGCCCATTCCTGTCACTAGACCCGCCTTGTCCTGCTGTTCGTCCGCTTAACTGATCGCGCTTGCCAGATCACCCCCCGATCCCGTCTCCTAGTCTCATCGGTTAAGCCATCCCTCTTTCATCTCGGCTCTTTATTGGCAGCTTCTCCATAAGGGACCGCCCCTTCCGAATCAGAAACTCCAGGTGCTTCCTGGTTGGACTGAAGTTCCGCTTTCCCGTCTTCCAGCGAGGCCCCACCCCCTGGACAGCACAGGGGAATCTGGGGACCACGAAACTTTGACCTGTCGGGGTCGGGTGAGGGCGTACTGGCTGAATCACCAGGTGCGAGTCAGGCATGTAAGCTAGCAGATAAAAACAGAGCAGGTGAGGATAAACAAGTGAAAAGGAAAAGGAAAGTTGACGTAGAGAAGACAAGTGAGTCACCAATGAGGATGGCAAATAAAGGGGACAGGTGAAAGGCTCACAGGTTAGCATTTGGAAGGACAAGAGTCTGGACCAGGGGCAGTGGCTCACGCCTGTAATCCCAGCACTTTGGGAGGCTGAGCCGGGCGGATCACCTGAGCTCAGGGGTTCCAGCCTGGGTAGAATGGCAAAACCCCGTCTCTACTTAAAAAAAAAAAAATTAGCCGGGTGTAGTGGTATGCACCTGTACCCAGCTACTCGGGAGGCTGAGACAGGAGAACCGCTTGAACCCGGGAGGTGGAGGTTGCACTGAACCGAGACAAATAAGCAGGGCAAGAGAGGTGACAGCTGAGGTCGGAGCATGTGAAACCAACATGGAATAGGGCAGGCCAGGTAAGTCAAGTGTTGAAGGAGAAATTAGAGGGATGGGTATGTAAGGGTAAAGATGAGGGAGAGGCTAAGATTAAGAGCAAAACAGGCCGGGCGCGGTGGCTCACGCCTGTAATCCCAGCACTTTGGGAGGCCGAGGCGGGTGGATCACAAGGTCAGGAAATCGAGACCATCCTGGTGAACACGGTGAAACCCCGTTTCTACTAAAAACACACAAAATCAGCCGGGCGTGGTGGCGGGAGCCTGTAGTCCCAGCTACTCAAGAGTCTGATGCAGGAGAATGGTGTGGGAGGCAGAGGTTGCAGTGAGCCGAGATAGCACCACTGCACTCCAGCCTGGGCGACAGAGCGAGACTTTTGTCTCAAAAAAAAAGCAAAACAGGTGACTACACCCTGGACAGATTCCAATCAGTCCGCAACTCCAGCCCCACCCTCATCAGTACCCTGATAGGGCTCTTCTTCTCCAACAGGGAAAAGGGCTTCTTCCTTCCCCTGGGGTGCCAGAGAAGGTAGTTTTATCTGCTTCTGAGATGGCCATCTTGATTGGGGATGTACCCTAAACACCTTCCACCTTCATGCACAGTATCTCCAACAGACAGCCCTTCTGCACATACTGGGCACTGCCTAAGATCAGGGGCAGGGGGAATCAAGATTTTTTTTTTTTTTTTTTTTTTTTGTGGTGCAGTTTCAAGAACTCTTAAAGGTCTTTAGGATGGCAACATAAGACTGTGGCTTCCTGAGGACAAAGCAGAGGGACAGTCTGTCTCAGTGCACAGTAGATGCTCCATAAAAGCCTCACACCTACAAATGGCCAGCCGCTTCTGATTCTATTACTTTTATTAAATAGTGGGTTTCCACACATGGCTTTTTAAATAATCCAGGCAGGGGGAGAAGAGAGGAGGTCACACTTGGAACTCCCCTCCCCACAATACGTGATTATTTACATTTTAGCAACTGGACAATCCTGGCTCAGGAGGAGGTTGCAAGAATCTGCAAAAGTTGGAGGGGGGCGCCCCAGGAGAACAAACAGCAAGCCTTATTTCCCCTAGCCCATCCCCCAAAAAACCATCCATCCCATCCTAGTGTCTGGTGGTGTCTGGTGGTGTCCATCTTCCATTCCTTCCCAAATTATGGAAGTAAGGTTCTTCTCACCAGAATAAGAGCACTTGGGATAACAGAGTAGGGTCCCCTCACCCCAAAAAAAAAAAAAAGGAAAACAAATAAGCCTTGGGTAACAGCAGGGCATTACCTCCCCCAGAATAAGGACTCCTGGGCTGAGGCAGGTAAGCAGCTTGACCCAATATGGGACCCTAGGCTAGGGGAAAGGGTCCCTTTACTAAAATAAAAGCAATTGGGGTATTGGAAGGAAAGCACCCTTGCCCAAGTAAGAGCATATAAACTAAGTTTGTGTGGTGGTAGTAGGAGGTGCCAATGTGGGGGTGACACGTCATCAGAATAAGAGTCCTGGGGCTCAGAATGGGAACAACTTCACTGAAATAAACTTCCTTAGCAAAATGAGAAGCAAGAACTTCCCCCTCCAGAATCAGGGACCACAGGTTCTGGGAGGAAGGCTCCTTTGTAGGATTGGGAAGGGAACTGGGCAGACTTGGTTTATGTCTTCTAACCCCTGATCCTCAATCCCTTACCTTAGTAATACTGGACTTTAATAACCGGTAATGACCTGTAAAACCAAGTCAACAAATGTCCGTCTATCCCTGTGACATGGCCATGGGATGGCTCTTCCGACCACTGGGGGCCAGACCAGGCCAGGCTTAGGGTAGCAAGGACCAGGCCAAAGGAGCGGGGCCTCCTTTCGGGGGGGTGAGGGGTGCATCCTCGGCTGGTGTTTGCATCCAGGGGTCCAGCAGGATCTCCTCCAGTGAGGGTCGGGAAGAAGGTTTGGGGGCCAGGCACCGGCGGATTAGGGCACAGCAGTCTGTGGGCCAAGAAGCAGATGGAAGATTAGCAGTCAGTAGGGGATACTGATCCCTGAGAGGGATGGAGTCTTCCGGGCTGGGGTCAGTGAGGCCTCACCTGGGGAGACATGGGCAGGGAAGTGGAGCTCAGCTTCCAGAATCTCCTGGTCCCTCTCGAAGGGAATGTCCCCACACACCATGTCATAGAGGAGGATACCCAGTGACCAGACAGTGGCCGGGAGTGCATGGTACTGGTGTCGAGAGATCCACTCTGGGGGACTGTACACCCTTGTCCCTGCACACAAGCCAGGGGTTAGACCACTCACTCTCATGATGCCCTTCTCCAACCCCAAACTCCCCAGGAAGGATGACCTCACCACAATTAAGAGCACTCAAGATAAAAGCAGAGTCCCCTCACTAGATAAAGAGCAGCTAAAATAGCAGAGTCCCCTCAACAGAATAAAAGCATTGAGAAGTAACAGGATCCACTGAGAAGTAACAGGAGCCCTTTACCAGAGAAAGAATACTCAGGATAGTAACAGGATTCCCTCACCAGAATAGGAGCCCAGAATAAGGTTAGCGCACTGTTGAAAGATGGACTTTATCAGAGGCCAAGGCTGAGAATCCCCAGTATTAGCAATCGATCATCTTATACAGATGCAGTATGGGTCAAGGATTACAGGATACCCCACCACTGCAGGCCAAAGGTCACAAGTCCATCAAGTAAAAACAATCCCTCCAGGGAAATTTAGAGAAGCCTTACCATCAAAGTCAGTGTAGGGTTCATCATGAAGCAGGGCACCAGAACCAAAATCAATGAGTTTGGCACAGCCACGGCGTAGGTCTATCAGGATGTTCTCATCCTTGATGTCACGATGGACAACTCCACGGGCATGGCAATGCTGGATGGCTGCCACTACTTGACCAAAGAAGCAGCGGCTTGGGCCTTCACCCAGCGGGCCCTTCTCTGTGATATAGTCAAAGAGATCCTGGGCAGGCAAAGGCCGCTCGAGGACCAGCATGAAGCCCTCTTGTGTCTCAAACCAGTCAAGCAGGCGGATCACGCCAGGGTGCCCACCGCCTGCACCCACTTTCCATAGCAGTGCCACTTCGAGTGGGCATGTGACTGAGTCTGACTGGGGGAACAGGTGGGGTGGGAAGCAGGGAGAAAAAAAAGACAGATGTCAGGGCAACAGCTCTGAGGCTTTTTACCTAAGCTCAAATCAGGGCCCCTTCTCCTGACAGTGTGTTGTTGAGCAACTCACTTCCCTTCCTGGGCCTCAGGTTCCCTAAAGACACAAACTCACAGTGATTGAGAGGGTGAAACCAGCAAAGAGCCTGCACAACTCTTGCATGTAGTAGATCAATAAACATTTGAATAGAGAAGTTCAGCCGGCCAGAGAGGCTCATCCCTGTAATCCCAGCACTTTGGGAGGCTGATGTGGGTGGATTGCTTGAGCCCAAGAGTTCAAGATCAGCCTGGGCAAAAAGGCAAGACCCCGTCTCTACACAAACACAAAAATTAGCCAGGTTTGATGAAATGCACCTGTAGTCCCAGCTACTCGGGAGGCTGAGGTGGGAGGGTCCCTTGAGCCCAGAAGGCAAAGGTTGCAGTGAGCCAAGATCGCACCACTGCACTCCAGCTGTCTCAAAACAAACAAACAAAAATAGAAAAAATTGGTTTTTAACAAAAGGCCTTCAGCAGAAGCAGCACCATTATGTGGTATTTTGTTTTGTTCCCTGACATATCCCAGGAGATTAGAATAGTACCTTACACAGTAGGTGCTCAATAAATGTTAAACAGATGACAGCACTTGATAGCATCGGCTCTGACAAGCAGTTAGCACTCAATAAACACTTACTGTGTAATGGTTTGTTTTGTTCACAGACCTATATGAAGCACTAGAACAGTGGCTGCTAACAAAGTAGGGCTGAATAAATATTTGTCAAACAGGTAAAACAATTAGTAAAAGATGCCCTAGCAAAAAATGAGGTCTCAATAATTATGTAATACTTTGCTGTCTAGAGTTGTGTCTGTCACATAGTAGGTGTTCAATATACCTAATTTGTTAAACAGCTGAGTGATTTATTGCAAAGGACCTAGTACAAGAGGACTTAAGTGTTATCATGTATTTTGTCAGCATCACCAAGCACCTAGAGCCAGTCAATAAAAAGCATAAACGTGGCCCTGCATAGTGGCTCAAGCCTGTAATCCCAATACTTTGGGAGGCTGGGGCAGGCAAATCACCCGAGGTCGGGAGTTCGAGACCAGCCTGACCAACATGGAGAAACCCCGTCTCTACTAAAAATACAAAATTAGAGGCCGGACGCGGTGGCTCACACCTGTAATCCTAGCACTGTGGGAGGCCAAGGCGGCAGTTCAAAACCCGCCTGGCCAACATGGTGAAACCCTGTCTCTACTAAAAATATGAAAATTAGCTGGGCATGGTTGTGCGCTCCTGTAGTCCCAGCTACTCGGGAGGCTGAGGCAGGAGAATCGCTCGAACCCGAGACGCGGAGGTTGCAGTGAGCCGAGATCGCGTCACCTCACTCCAGCCTGGGCAACAGAGGGAGACTGTGTCTCCAAAAAAATAAATAATAAAAATAAAGTATAAACGCTACTGGCCACAAAATCCGCCCCGCACCGCCTCCCCACGCCCTGCGCAGGAACACTTCGACCAGCAACCTTCTGGGCTGAGGTAGAGCCCTCTCCTGGCCAGGCTGCTGACTTGCACAGCAGCAGACGTTTTCTCACCGAGACGCAAAAATTCCGATATTGCGCAGGCGCACCCTCTCCCCCTGGGTCCCACGGGCTGCGTAGGCGCAATTTCCTCTAGAGCCCGCCAGGGGGCGCTCCCAACTCTACAACTTGCCCAGACCCGCCCTGATGTCGGTTAGCGATATAACGCCAGGAGAGAAGCAGCCACCATCACCATGGCAACCAGTGACCTCTGCCCCTCGTTCCCCACCAGCATGCCCTGCGGACAGTCCCCCAGCAGTGTTTGGAGGGAGGATGGAAAAGGATTGTTGGAGGGGAGAATCCAAGGCTCTAGGCGAATTGGGGTGAATCAGAACTGTATGTCACCCCAAGGGAGTATACATGGGCTGGCAGGAGTGTTCTCACTGTTACAGGGCCCAGGGAGTCATACATCCCCTGGAAAAGCAAGGAGGTGAATTCATCATCAGTGATGGAATAGGTAGGTCAGGAAGGGCTCCGAAGGTACTCACCAAGGGGGACCAGCCCAGCACACGATTCCGGGGAATCACTTTGATGGCCACCTGGAGAAGAGAGGGCCACGGTAAGGAGGCCAGCCAGTGATCCCCAGACCCCTCCCAGTCTAGACCTTCTGCCTACCTACAGTACTCCTCCATCTACCAGCAGTCTAGTCTTTCTGGTCCCCAACCACACCACCCCACACAACTCATACCAGGGCGTCTCCCCTGCCCTACAAGTCCTCGGAACCAAGTTCATCTCTCTCACCTTCCTTAGCCCTGGGCTCTCCGTTCTCAGGGACCAGGACTCATCACTCCAAGTCCTGAGTTCTAGATTTCCTGATACCCCAGGCCCACAATCTTCCTATTTAGCTCTACGACACCCCAACTCTGTACCAGGGTCCTGGTCCGTTTGACTTCACACTGGACACCTACCTCCAAAAGTCCCATAAATCTCACATCTAGGTCCCGGCTTTCCCACACATACGCAGCCTGGACCCTGGGGTCGAGGACCTCCGGAATCTGAAGCCCCCCGTCCCCTCACCCCCCACACAACCCCCTAGACCGACACACACGCGCGCACACACACACACACCTGGCCCTCTACACACACTGCAGGCTCACTCCTCGGACACACACACACACCCCCGGTCCTCTACACACTCTGCAGGCTCACTCCTCGGTCAACCAGCATTCCAGGCCCAGGATCCCCGCCCCCGCCACACGCACCTGACCCTCCCAAGACCCTTGTGACGGATACCTGGAGTCGATCTGTGAGGCGGTGTCCTGCGAAGACGGTGCCAAAGCCCCCCTTACCCAGGAGGGGGCCGAGTCGGTACTCGGCCTCAAACGCTTCCCGATCCTTGCCTCCTACGCAGGCGGAGGCGAGGAAGTCAGGGTGGCAGCGTGCTGAGCCCAGCCACGACTCCCTCCCCCCGCGCTGCAACCCATCATTCCAGCCCACTCCGTCTGGTTGCAGTAGGGGAGGATGTGCTCACCTGGCGGCGGCGTGGGGGTCACGGGGGGCGCAGGAGGCCCCTGCAGAGGCTTAGTCAACATGGAGGTGGCGCTGCGCAGATTGAGTCCACTGAACCCGCTAAGCCCGCAGGGCGTGGACGCCCGGGGCAGCGCAGCTGGGGAGCCAGGGCTGGGGGGCGCCAGGGTGGAAGGCAGAGAAACTGGTGGTCCGGAAGCGCCCGCAGACGGCGCAGCGTTAAGATTCGCCGCGCGCGCCAGCCCCAATGCTACTGAGCCTGGGCACGCGCCTCCCGGGAGAGTCACCCTGGGCGACAGCCCCGCCCACCTGACTTTGATCAATCCGGACGCGGCACCTGCTGTACCACAGCCAATCGGAGCCACTCCTTATTTGCATACCACCCTCATCGTTTCAAGTGCCCCCTTATGCAAATACACGCTCGGTTCTTCCGAGGCGGCGGGGCCTGCATTTAAATAAGGGGGCTTGAGGTGGGCCTCACACCAAGAGGAAACCGGTTCTGGGAATCCCTTTGCAGCACCGCACTTGTTTTGGTTGTTGCGCGGGGTTGTTGTTGGTAGTGGTGGCGGTGTGTGTATTTACACTTAAAAAATAACTGCGCAGTATCCTTTCCTGGGAAGTTGGTTTGCCGCCGCTGCCTGGATATTAGCACAGAGATAGCGCCAGGCCGGGCTTCTAAGAATCTATCCAGGACCCCGTCTCGAAAGGTGCTTGTCGGACTCCTTCACCAGAGTCTTCCAGGCAGCCTTCACTGGAAAGCTGAGGCCAGGGCCCTGGAAATATCTGGTAGCCAGGGAGGGGGAACTCACACCATCAACGCCAAGGGTGCGCATTGGTCAAAGGCAGCATTGCCTGGGGAGTGTTTATTGGAGCTTTTAACCCTGAGCCCTGGGCCCAGTCAGCAGGTCTAGAATCTAGAACAGCAGAGGGTGGTTCTTGGGGGATGGGGGTGAGCCCAGAGTGGTGGTGGCATGGGCTGCACTTGGAGTTGAGAGAGGCAAGGACTGAGAGACATGATAGACGCTGCTAGAGAAGTGGCAACCCTGACACAAATTTGTGAAAAACAGCCAGAGAAGGCGCCACACCGCAGGAAGAAAAACACTCCAAAGACAACATGAATGCCAGGATATACACAAACACATACTGTCAGACACATTCACAGAAACGACCTAGATACACATGCAGCCAGAGACTGACATACACTTTTCAGGCAGGCACACTGTCAGAAAAATAGTTATGTCCTAGAATGACACCCAGAGATACACTGTTACAGAAAGGCACTCACGCAGACCTATATTTGCCATGTGATGACACAGAAATGTCCCATCAAACACACTGGCAGAACTTGTCACAAACACACTGTCACCATCAGACATGCACTGTCACAGCAAGACTTGTACTGTCCCAGAAATGAGACGCAGAGTCTGTCACAGGAAGATACACAGATGCTCCAGGAACACACATGCACTGCTCTGAAGGCAGACATGTACTGATGTGATACAGTCACATTTTGTGGCAGTGTCACAAAAGCAGACATGGATAGACCTGTTCAGACACACACACATACACCATGACACATGCAGCTTATCAATGGAACAAACTGTCCAGAAATAGCTACCCAGAATCTGTTGCAGGAACACAAACGGACATCCACCCCATCAGACAGAAACCACAGATGCACTGTCACAGACCCACGCAGGCATGCACTCATCTTGGATTTAGACACAAACTGTCAGAGATAAGAGTCCCACACTCAGTCACCATCTGACACACCTGGAAACAAGCCCTCATCACACACACAACTGGAGACACCGGCACATGAAGACTTGGACTCACCACAGTCACACACACACAGACACCACCAAGAAAGCATACGTGTATTCTCCTTTGTTCACCCAACATTATTAGGGGTTGCTTTGCTATAAGCCTGCCAGGCCTTGGTGGGGATGTTGATATTAGAGATGTACAGATTAAGTCAGGCATCAAACCTGTGCCATGAAGTTTATCTGTAGTACAGTTACTGGGGAGATTTTTAGATAGAAGTGAGAATGTGAATGGGCTTCTCAGCAGGTGACCCTCTACCTATCTTGAAAGACAAAGCTGGTGGCTCGGGACAGGGGAGGGCAAATTGCAGGCAAAAGCCAAGAACACTGGACAGAGCGGCGAGAGACTGGCAGGGGCCAAATCGTGCAGGAACTTCTACAAAAAGGATAGTACTACTAACATTTGTGCTCTCAATGTGCCAGGCACTGTGCCCAGTAGTACATTACTTTGATCATACATATTCCCTCTAGATGATCACAAGCAGGCAGCATGAGGGAGTAGATAGCACTTTTTTTTTTTTTTTTTAAAAGACGGAGTCTCGCTCTGTCGCCCAGACTGGAGTGCAGTGGCGCAATCTCGGCTCACTGCAACCTCCACCTCCCAGGTTCAAGCGATTCTCATGCCTCAGCCTCCCAAGTAGCTGGGATTACAGGCACGTACAACCACACCCAGCTGATTTTTGTATTTTTAGTAGAGATGGGGTTTCTCCATGTTGACCAGGCTGGTCTCGAACTCCTGATCTCAGGTGATTCACCCACCTCAGCCTCCCAAAGTGCTGGGATTACAGGCGTGAGTCACTGCGCCCAGCCTAATCACCTCTTGTACAGATGAGACACTTGAAACTCAGAGAAGCTATGAATTCACCGGGGCCACACAGCTAGAAAATGCCAGGCAAGGTTTCAAAGCAACTCTACAACAAATAGATGCTTGGCCATTGGGTTCCAGAGACACCCCACAGCCAGCCACTCAGCTAGCCATGCCCTCAACTGCAGAGCCAGACACACATCCAGCCAGAGGGTCTCCATTATCATGGCATGGTGAAAAAGATGCTTGAGAAAACCTGGGGGCCAGCCAGCCTTCTTTACCTTAGATTTACCCCTAGGAAGGGCAGGGAAAGAGGTGTCAGACTGGGGGACAAGAAAAAGGGATTAGCCATCCTTCACCTTCTAAAACCTAGTAGGGGAGGCCTCTCTGGTTACTTCCACTAAACTCATGTCGCTACAAAGTATTAGTTGCACTTTTCCAAGGTTTTTCTTCATCAGATCATGATAAGGAAAGAGCAACATTCATGGTGAGAGGCAGGCAAAGAAGCTGGAATTCAGGCAGGAAGTTCAAGCTCACAGTCCTCTGCTACCATCACACCCCCAGGAAATAGGGTAGGCAGGGGTGGGGTCAGCAGGCAAAGATGCAGCTTTTCCAGTGGTAACAGGTTCAGAAGGAGGTTTAATAAGCAGCAAATCAAACACCAGGCCCCCAGAGAGACCCTGCTGGAGAGCACTCACACCTCTGAGGTCAAGCCAAGGTCCGTGCCATTGCCTCCTCTGCCCAGAGGCCCACCCAACCCCTGCCCCACACAGAACAGAGCTGCTCAGGGAAACTGACATTTGGTTTTATTGTGCCAAGGACATTACAGATGGTGGATCTTGTCAACACCTGCAGGGCACGGGTGCCCCATCTGCCAAAGCTGCTCCCACACTCCTTATAACTCAAATCCCGGGTGGCAGCCATAATCCCCAAAGATGCCCCCCACCCCAAGATTCCAAAGAGGCTAGTGGTGGTGGAAGCAAAAGGAATGCAGCAAGGTCAGGGTTTCATTGTCCAAGCCGGCCTGACACCTGCCGCCCTGCCCTTGCCCAGTGCACACCCTAGACCCTGGGCCGGCCTCCACGCAGCTGGATGCCAGAAGACAGCAACCCACATCTTTGTGCCCTCTTCCATGCCCCATGGCCTGCCTGCCCAGAGAGATGCCACCTTCACAGAGCCACTGCTGTCGTCTGTATCATTTTTGATTAGTTGATTTTATAAGATAAAAGTACATTTTAATAAAGAAAAAATTCAACACTGAAGGCTCAGACGTTCTTGGGGTACTGGGAAGGGAAATTTCCCACTTCCTCCTCCCAGGGGGGCAAGTTTTTCTCATCTTGGAAGGAATGAGGGGCAGGGAGACTTTCCTCTGTCTGAATGTCTCTCTCCTCTGGGGCTGCCTGGCTGCCAGTTGGTCTGTCTCTGTGTGCCTCTCGTCTATCTTCGGCACCCTTGCCCGAGTCCCCTGTGGAATGCAGGGATGGTTCTGTGCGGGGTGGGGGGGGCAACAGGGCACGTCAGCTGGCAGAGAGACAGGTGATAGTGGCAGCGGCAATGGAAGGGAGCGCAGGGGTGGGCTAGCCAGAGGGAAGTGAGAAGGAGGGAAAAGAGGGGAGAGCAGAAAGAACAGAAGGAGGCAAGAGGGAAGAAGCCAAAGAAGGTGAGGTGGCACCGGAGAGCAGGAGTACTGGGGTTGGGAGATGGTGTCCAATCCCTGGGTCTCCATCAACTCTTGTCTGGGGGCGGGTCTCTGTGCACTTTATTTTTCTTCATACTGTCTAGGTATTCCTGTTGGGACACTGCCAGCACCGACGCTAGGATCTCATCATCATCCCAGTCATTCAGACCTGCTGGGCGAGAGGAAGAGGAAAAGGATGATGGAGCGCTCTCAGCCTGCCTTCTCCTCACCCTGTGCTGACGTCTGGGACTCTGGAGAAATTCCAAAGGGCCCTTCTCACTCCCTTCTCAAACAGAAGGATCTGCTAGGCCTGTGAAACTCCACTTAGACCCCAGACCCTTCTGGGGCAAATTCTTTGGGTCAGAAAAATCCCCTCCAGTGCCTCTCCCTTGTTTTCTTGGGGAGACGGCCAGAGGCTCCAGAAACCCCCCCTCAGGACTTGCCACTTCTTCCAGTCTCTCCCAGCTCCTAGCAGACTCCATCCCCCCAGACAAAGGAGGCTTACCAAAGGCAGAGGGGGACATCTGCTGAATGAGGGCCCGGCACTCCAAAGCAGGGTAGAGGGACACAAGGGGGGAAGTTGCCCGGTCAGCCCCTGCCGAGAACTGACTGCTTGTACCTGAAGCAGACGGACAGTCAAAGGTAGGGACCCAGGATCCAGGACCCAGGACCCAGGCAGTGCCTCCTAACTCCCAGCACATTCCCTCTGGGCAAGTCACTGACCTGGCGCACAGGGCGAAGGAGGTTTGGCAAGAGCTAAAACAGTGCCTGGGGAAGGGGGCTTGATGCCCAATTCAGCATGCAGCTCAGGATGCTCAGGTGATGAGGCTGAACTCCGCTGCCGTGGGGACCGGCTAGTCCACTCCTCCAGGCCACTGGAGGCTGCTGCTGTGGCCGAACTGCATGTGGCGCTGGCTTTCCGGGGCTGCAGTGGGGAATGAAAATGAGCAAGGACCACCAGCAACCATGACCTTCCTGTGACCCATCCCTGAATGCTGACTCCCTTCCCAGGGCCTTGGCTATGATACAGCTTCTACATAGGCCAACATCATCCCGATTCACACGGTGGACCACAAGGCTCCTCACAGGACAGAGGTGGAGCTCCTTACCCTTTCTCACATCCCTACAGTCAATCTGACAGGAAACCCTGTTACCTCTATCTTGAAAATAGATCCCAAATCCAACCCCTTCTCACTACCTCCACTGCCAGCACCGGCCACCAGTCACCTGCCCTACTGCAGAAGCCTCCTCCTCACTGGCCCCTGCTTCTGCCCTCACTCACGAGACTCCACTGGATGACTAGCAGGCAAGGCAATCTTGTTAAATCCCCAACCACATCCTGTCTATCCTCTGCTCACAATCCTCCCATGGTTTCTGCCTCGCTCAGAGTAAAAGTCAAAGTCCTCGCCACAGCCCACAAGGCCCTACCCAATCAGACCCACAACCTCTCTGACTTCATCTATTTCTACATTCTGTTCGGATGTACTGGCCTCCCTCTGGGCTGTTCCTGAGTCACACCAGGTGTGTGGGCCTGCTGCCGTCCCCTCCATGTGCACTCAGCTCTCACCTTCTTCGAGGCTCAAATCTCACCTGCTCTGAGGCCTACCCTGACTGTGCTATTTCATACTGTGAACTCACATCCCTGCTCGGCCCCTTTATCCTGGCTCTACACTTTCCATCCACAGCATTTCCCAACTAATTTATTCATTATGTTTATTGTTTATTTTGTTTCACTCTGCAAAACTGAGCATCACAAGGACGGGGATCTTGGTCTGCTGGGCTCACCTATGTATCCACCTATACTGAAAACACGGCCTGGCACAGACTGGCAGTATTTGTGGAATAAAACTCAGGTCCTGCCAGCCAACATCTACAATCACTCCAAACTCCTTGTGATTTTACAATTCCTCAGATACTTGTCTGCCCTGCCCCTCCCTGCTTCCCTAACAGTTCAGCCTTCCTCTGTGAAGACTAACCAGAGCCCCCACCTCCACTGATCTCCCAGCCAGGGTCAAGGACCCCACCAATGAGTTGTCACCCCCAACAAATGAGATCGCTGAGGGCAGAGTAGTCCAGATCTGATGTTACATTCTCAGTAGAGACCTGGCACACAAGGGCAGTCAACGAAAGCTTGTGTCTCTGAAGCTATCCGTTATTCCCTAGTATCACCAGCAGCATGGCTGCCCTCCTCTCACTCCTTAAGTGCCTATTCTGCACAAGTATTTAAAGTTCCAAGGTATAATGCCAAAACTAAGACCAAGATGAGTTAGATGGTGCTGGATGCTCCCTTCCCTCCCAGATGTCAAAACTGCTTAATTTTTTTCTGCTCACTTGAGGGCAAATCATGAGAAGTAATGGATTCTTGGCCAAGCCTGTGACAGAGTCCATAACCCACCTGGCTGGGGCCGCGGACCTGGCGGGCCTGTTTCTCCTGATCCCGCAACCACTGCAGGTAGGATTCCCGAGCCACCTGCTCCTCGATGGCCTCATTTGTGGCCTCCCAGTCCGTGGCCCGTTTCTTGTCTTCTAGCATCTGCTGTTCGATCCACGACTCCTCCGATGTTTTTATGGCATTCTTCATCAGAGACTGCTCTGCAAACTGCAAGGAGGGAGAGGAATAGGGATGTGTAATAACACACTGAACCTGCCCAAGAGCCAGAACGGGCTCAGTGAGGTAGGCCCAGAGGCCCTAGAAAAAAAGGAGACAGGAAAGCAGGTACTCCCACAGAGCAACCCTCCGCAGACTACGTCATGATTGGGGACCAGGGGAAAGCAGGCTTGGGATGTGGAACCTGTCATTCCAAACTCCTATGCTTGGAAGACCTGACTCCAATCCCCAAACCACCTCAACTGAGACACTGAGACTGGGGCAGTCAGGTGTCTTCCAACCTGGGCTTTTTTTTTTTTTTTTTTTTGAGACGAAGTCTCGCTCTGTCATCCAGACTGGAGTGCAGTGGCGTGATCTCGGCTCACCGCAACCTCCGCCTCCCAGGTTCAAGTGATTCTCCTGCCTCAGCCTCCCAAGTAGCTAGGATTACAGGTGAGCACCACCACCCATGGGTAATTTTTTTGTATTTTTAGTAGAGACGGGGTTTCACCATGTTGGCCAGGCTGGTCTTGAACTCCTGACCTCAGGTGATCCACACGCCTCGGCCTCCCAAAGTGCTGGGATTATATGCGTGAGTCACCGCGCCTGGCTCTGGGCCTTAATTTAAAGAAGCCCCATCCAGTGATGACTGTTTCATAATGTTGAGGCCTTTCTCACACAGGAGCAGATGAGACACATAGAAAAATTAGCTATGTGAGCACAAGGTGGGAGTATTCAAGCATGTGAGGGGTTAGGGGAAGCAGTGGGTGTGTGAGGGAATAAGGGGGCAGTATCAACATGGATGGTGTGGGGTGCTATGAGTTACAGGACACTACATCAGAGTACTGTTTTTCAGGCTGTGAGATCCAACAGCATTTTTAAAAAACAGAAAATATCAGAGTATATCCCAGGGAATAAGTGCAAATATTGTTTCATGAAGCTTTAGTTAACATTATTTTAATGCACATATATACATCACACACAAATGCATATACGTTAAGTAATCATGTAAAATGTATTCTTTTCTTTTTCCTGCAGACCTTACATTCAGATAAAATGTAATTTTTTACTCTGGTTAAAAAAAAAAAAAAAAGTGAAACCATGTTAGAATAAGCCAATTAAAAAAGTTAAAAAATCTAACCACTCTGACAGTGTTAAACACACTCCAAGTGTTTTTTCTACTCGCTCACTCAACAACAATCAACACAGGAGACTTCTGTGACCAAATGTGCGGGCTGGGGGGAGGGTGTTTTCCCACACAGCAAGCAGCTAGCAGCAGACACCTGGTGTCCCTCCTCCAATGCAATTCAATACCTAGAGAGAGTCTGGGATCCCACAAGTTGAGGGCTCAGTCTCACAAGACTACCCCCACTCCCGTTCGAACACCAGTCGAAAGTCTGGGCCTCCAGAATTTCTGACTGACCGGCTATAAATTGGGATTCCTACAATACTTTTTGGGGGGTTCAATTAACTTGCTTAGAGCAGCTCACAAAACCTAGGAAACATGTCTGCCAGTTTATTATAGAGAAAATTACAAAGGATACAGATGAGATGCACAGAGTGACATATGGGGGAAGGGACGCAGAGCCTCCATTCCCTCCCTGGGGTGCCACCCTCTAGAAACTTCCATGTATTCAGCTACCCAGAAGCTCCCAGAACCCAATCCTTTCAGGATTCTTTGGAAGCTTCATTATGTAGGCATTATTGATTAAGTCATTGGACATTGGTGATCAACCTAATCTTCAGCCTCTCTCCCCTCCCCAAAGGCTGGGGGATGGGCTTAAAGTCTCAAACCTCTAATCCTGCCTTGGTCTTTCAGGTCACCAGCCCCCATCCTGAAGCTACCTAGAGGCTGCCAGCCATCAGTCACCTCTTTAGCATACAAAAAGGCATCACTTTGGAGATTCTAAGGATTTTAGGAATTGTATGCCAGGAAGTCACAAACACAATTCACCAAAGAAGACATACAGATGGCAAATAAGCATATGAAAAGATGCTCAACAGCATTTGCCAACAGGCAATTGCAAGTTAAAATAATGAGATACCACTATACACCTAAGAGAATGGCTAAAATCCAACACAATGACAGTATCAATTGCTGGTAATGCTGAGCAACAGGAACTTCCAAATCTTTATGCTGGGCATGCAAATAATACAGCCACTTTGGAAGACAATTTCTCAGTTCCTCAAAAATCAAAACATAATCTTACAACGCAATCCAGCAATCTTGCTCCCAGGTATGTATACAACTGATCTAAAAACTTATGTCCATAAAAAAACCTGCATGCACGTTACAGAAGCTTTATTCATAATCAAAAACTGGAAGCAATCAAGAATGTCTTTTAATAGGTGAATAATTAAACTGGTACCTCCATAAAAGGAACATTAAGTGATAAGAAAGAAACCCACTAACAAGCCATGAAAGAACATGGAGAAACCTTAATGCATAATGCTAAGTGAAAAGAAGCAGTCTGTCACATTGACCATTTTAATTTTGTTTGGACGAACGGAGGCAAGATGGTGCACTTCCGGGTTCTTCTTCACAGGGCCAAAAAAGGCAATTTGGCTGCAGGATGCTCACCCCTGCAATACCAGCACTTTGAGAGGCCAAGGCTGGAGGACCACTTGTCCTCAGGAATTTGAGATCGGCCTGAGCAACACAGTGAGACCCTGTCTCTACAAAATAAAATTATTTTTAAAGTTAGCCAGGCGTAGTGGTGTGTACTTGTGGTACCAGCTACTTGGAAGGCTGAGGTGGGAGGATTGCTTAAACCCAGGAGGTCAAGGCTGCAGTGATATTGCGCCACTGCACTCCAGCCTGGGCAACAGTGGTACAGTCTTAAAAAAGAAAAAAAAAAAGCAGTTTGAAAAGGCTACATAAGGCTACATACTGTATTATTACAATTATATGACATTCTGAAAAAGGCAAACCCACAAAGATAATAGATTAGTGTTTGCAGGAAGAGGGAGGAAGGGAGGGGTAAGCATACATATGGAATATGAGGAATTTTAAGGGTGGTCAAACTATTCTGAATAATACTGTAATGGTAGATACATGACATTACATATTTGTCAAAACCCACAGAATGTGTAACACAAAGAGTGGACCTTAATATATGCTATTTAAAAGAAAATTAGGAAGGTTGGGCACGGTGGCTCATGCCTGTAATCCCAGCACTTTGGGAGGCCAAGGCGGGTGGATCACCTGAGGTCAGGAGTTTGAGACCAGCCTGGCCAATATGGTGAAACCCTGTCTCTACTAAAATACAAAAATTAGCCAGGCATGGTGGCATGTGCCTGTAATCCCAGCTACTCGGGAGGCCGAGGCAGGAGAACTGCTTGAACCAGGGAGGCAGAGGTTGCAGTGAGCCAAGATCACACCACTGTACTCCAGCCTGGGTGACAAAGCAAGACTCTGTCTCAAACACAGAATAAAACAAAATAAAATAAAATAAAATAAAAATTAGAAGATCTATGGCCGGTGCAGTGGCTCACGCCTGTAATCCCAGCACTTTGGGAGGCCGAGGCGGGCATATCACCTGAGGTCAGGAGTTCCAGACCAGCCTGGGCAACATGGTGAAACTCCGTCTCTACTAAAAATACAAACATTAGCCAGGCGTGGTAGTGCATGCCTGTAATTCCAGCTACTCGGGAGGCTGAGGCATGAGAACTGCTTTAACTCAGGAGGTAGAGGTTGCAGTCAGCTGAGATCATTTTACCACTGCACTCCAGCCTGGGCGACAGAGTGAGACTCTGTCTCAAAAATAAATAAATAAAAAATTAGGAAATCTGAGATCCCAGCATAGAATGCAAAAATGTGACAAAATAATATAAATGTATTACAAACATATGAAACAAGCTTGGCCGGGCGCGGTGGCCCATGCCTGTAATCCCAGCACTTTGGGAGGCCGAGGCAGGTGGATCACAAGGTCAGGAGACTGAGATCATCCTGCCTAACACAGTGAAACCCTGTCTCTACTAAAAATACAAAAAATTAGCCAGGTGTGGTGGCGGGGGCCTGCAGTCCCAGCTACTCAGGAGGCTGAGGCAGGAAAATGGTATGAACCCGGGAGGCGGAGCTTGCTGTGAGCCGAGATCACGCCACTGCACTCCAGCCTGGGTGACAGAGCGAGACTCCGTCTCAAAAAAAAAAAAAAAAAAAAAGAAACAACCTCATTTGAAGGGGGTGGGGGTACAAATAGGTCACTTTCAAAATGAATGGAGTCTGTAACACCAAAGGCAAAAAAGAACTATATGTAGCATTGTGCTGTAGTAATAAAGTTGTTTCCCACGGGGGTACAGGTGAACAAGTCTGATTCTGCTACATGTGTATATGGAAGTGAGCAGTTACATAAACGGGTGGTAGGAGCCACTGCATATACATCTGATACCATATCTACTGTTGGAGTGGGAATCTGCAGATGAACAAGGGGAGAAGGCTAGAATGAAGCATGTGATAACGGATCTGAGTTGGAGACATCAGTAAGGATTCATGTTTAATATAAATAAAGATGGTTACACGTAGAAATATTTATAGATATGTGTACACAGGCCACTATACACACATGTAGCTCCTTGCTCTATCATCTGAGAGGGCCTAGAAGCATGGACAACCTGATATCGAAGAGCACATTCAACACCTAGGTCTTGGCTTCTGTCAACATTCTCCAATACGTTCCAGGGCTCTTTAGAGAAATGGCTGTTTCAGCCAGGCGCAGTGGCTCACACCTATAATCCCTGCACTTTGGGAGACCGAGGAGGGTGGATCACCTGAGGTCAGGAGTTCAAGACTTCAGCCTGATCAACATGGTGAAACCCCATCTCTATAAAACAGTACAAAAATTAACTGGGTGTGGTGGCACATGCCTGTAATCCCAACTACTCGGGAGGCTGAGACAGGAGAATCGCTTGAACCAGGGAGTGGAGGTTGCAGTGAGCCAAGATCGTGTCACTGCACTTCAGCCTGGTGACAGAGCAAGACTCTGTCTTAAACAAAAAATTAGCTGGGCATGGCGGTGCATGCCTATAATCCCAGCTGCTTTGGAGGCAGAGGTTGCAATGAGCAGAGATTGTGTGCCCTTGCACTCCAGCCTGGGCAACAAGAGAGAAACTCTGTTTCAAAAAAAAAAAAATAAAGACCATATTGAGATGAATAAATAACAGGAAAAATTAATAAATTAAGGATGAGTTAAGGATGAGAGCCAGATCCTCCTTGAAGAATTCCAAATAATCTACGCAGATACTCTACCCTTAAGGGGATGGGGCATAACCATTTCTTAGGTGTGGGCTGCACATAGTGACTTCCTTCCACACAGTACAGTATGGAAAAGGTGGGAAAGAGTAACCTTAAGTGGAGAAACCTAACAAACACTACTTCTGCCAGCTGATCAAGGGTAACACCAACGGGCATAAATGACATTCACTGTATACACCCTTGAAATGATGTAATGAGAATGGCACTTTACCTCTGTGATCTTCCTCCCTAAGACCCACAACACTAGTTTAAACATGAGAAAAAGTTCAAAAGAGACGTTTCCAGAAAATATTTGATCAGTACTCCTTAAAACCGTCAAGGTCATCAAAACAAAACTGAAACTGTCAAAGATAAAGGGACCTAAGGAGGCATGCAGACTTCGTTTAATAGTAACGTATTAGGCTGGGCGCAGTGGCTCACGCCTGTAATCCCAGCACTTCGGAAGGCTGAGGTGGTTGGATCACCTGAGGTCAGGAGTTCCAGACCAGCCTGGCCAATGTGGTGAAACCCTGTCTCTACTAAAAACAGAAAAATTAGCCAGGTGTGGTGGTGGGCACCTGTAATCCCAGCTACTCGGGAGGCTAAGGCAGAAGAACTGCTTGAACCCAGAAGGCGGAGGTTGCAGTGAGCCGAGATCACGTCACTGCACTCCAGCCTGGGCAACAAAGCAAAACTCTGTCTTTAAAAAAGAAAAAAGTATTAACATTGGTTCGCACATTGTAACAAATGTACCACAATCATCTGAGCTGTTAATAATACCAGAACTGGACGTGGTGGCTCACGCCTGTAATCCCAGCATTTTGGGAGGCTGAGATGGGCGGATCACCTGAGGTCAAGCGTTCGAGACCAGCCTTCAACATGGTGAAACCCTGTCTCTACTAAAAATACAAAAATTAGCTGGGTGTGGTGGCAGATGCCTGTAATCCCAGCTACTTGGGAGGCTGAGGCAAGAGAATCGCTTGAACCTGGGAGGCAGAGGTTGCAATGAGCCAAGATTGCGCCATTGCACTCCAGCCTGGGTGACAAGAGCGAAACCTCGTCTCAAAAAAAAGATAATAATAGGCCGGGCGTGGTGGCTCAAGCCTGTAATCCCAGCACTTTGGGAGGCCGAGACAGGCGGATCACGAGGTCAGGAGATCGAGACCATCCTGGCTAACATGGTGAAACCCCGTCTCTACTAAAAAAATACAAAAAAAAACTAGCCGGGCGAGGTGGCGGGCGCCTGTAGTCCCAGCTACTCGGGAGGCTGAGGCAGGAGAATGGCGTGAACCTGGGAGGCGGAACTTGCAGTGAGCTGAGATCCGGCCACTGCA
>NC_045445.1:99616157-99625301 GCF_002776525.5 Piliocolobus tephrosceles | reverse complement strand
AAAAAAAAAAAAAAAGATAATAATAATAATAATAGCAGAACTGTGTTTGGGAAGAGGAGGATATGTGGGAATTCTGTATTATCTCCTCAATTGTTCTGTAATTCTAAAACTGCTCTAAACTATTAAGTCTATTAAATACAAAAACTTAAAACATTCGTTTTATTTTTTCTTTCAGACAGAGTCTCGCTGTCGCCCATGCTGGAGTGCAGGGGTGAAATCTCAGCTCACTGCAACCTCTGCCTCCTAGGTTCAAGTAATTCTCCTGCCTCAGCCTCCCAAGTAGCTCAGATTATAGGCGTGTGTCACCACGCCCTGCTAATTTTTTTTGTATTTTTAGTGGAAACAGGGTTTCACCATGTTTGCCAGGCTGGTCTCAAACTCCTGACCTCAGGTGATCCTCTGCGCTTGGCCAAAACATTAACATTTTTGAAGAAAAAGAGGAAGCTGGGTGCCGTGGCTCATGCCTGTAATTCCAGCACTTTGGGAGGCCGAGGCGGGAGGATCACTTAAGCCCAAGAGTTCAAGACCAGCCTCGGCAATATACTCAGATCTTGTCTCTACAAAACAATTTTTTTCATTTTTTTTACAAAAAATTTTTTAAAAACACTGGCCAGGCATGGTGGCGAGTGCCTGTAGTCTCCCAGCTACTCGGGAGGCTGAGGTGAGATGCTTGCTTGAGCCTGGGAAGTGGAGGCTAGCTACAGTGAGTCTAGATTGCCCCACTGCACTCCAGCCTGGGTGACAGAGTGAGACCTTGTCTCCCCACCCGCCCACCAAAAAAAACAATGAGCCATTAAACCAGGACAAGTCACAGATGAATCTTAAATGCATAGTGTTAAGTGAAAAAAGCCAGTCTGAAAAAGCTACACACTGTACTTTTCCAATTATAAGACATTCTAGAAAAGGCAAAACGAGAGTCAGTAAACAGATCGAAAACAAAAACAAGAAAATTCTGAGAAACTGTCACAGCCAAGAGGAGATAAAGGGGACACAACAACTAAATATAATATGGCATCCTGGATGGGATCCTGAAACAGATAAAGGTCATTAGGGAAAAACTGAGGTAATCTGAGTCAAGTATGGTCTTTTAGTTAATAATATATCGATATTAGCTCATTAATTATGACAAATGTACTATGTTAATACATTAATCATAGTGAGGCACATGGGAACTCTGTAATATCTTTGCAACTTTTTTTTTTTTTTTGAGACAGTCTCATTCTGTCACCCAAGCTGGAGTGCAGTGGCACAATCTCGGATCACTGCAACCTCCGCCTCCCAGGTTCAAGCAATTCTCCTGTTTCAGCTTCCCGAGTAGCTGGGATTACAGGCACTTGCTGCCGTGCCCAGCTAATTTTTATATTTTTAGTAGAGACAGGGTTTCACCATGTTAGCCAGGCTGGTCTTGAACCCCTGACCTCAGGTGACCTACCGGCCTCGGCCTCCCAAAATGCTGGGATTACAGGCGTGAGCCACCGGGCCCAGCCATTTTGCAGTAATTCTGTAAATCTAAAGCTGCTCTAAAATTAAGTTTATTTAAAAACAAAACAAAAAAGAACTATGTTGGAGGGTGTGTTGGTGTTAGGGTATGTGTTTCCGAAAATGAAGCAGGAGTACTTTGTGTTTGTAGAAGTGAAACCTGAATAGAAGATACCAAAATCCTCAGCAGATGACTATGACAGAGAGAGAGACAGAGAGACAGAGACAGAGAGAGAGAGAGAGAAAAGAGAATCTATCAGTGTGTGCTAGGAAAATGTACTGCCACCTTTTGAACATCTACTAGGCCCCAGGCCCAGTGGGAGGTGCTTTCTGTATCAGCCAAGCTGCCAGCCTGGAATACTTATAGAATCTGCCTAGATTACACAGCCAGTGAGTGGTGGGGCCAGGCCTGTACCCCATGTCTCTGTGACCATGGCTGTCTGTAACCACTACGATCCCGGGAGAAAGATACATGCCAAGATGCCTAGAGCAGGCCCTGGCTCACTGCTCCCAAATAGGACTCCATATCCTAAAATGCCAGCCCTCAATGGGCACAAAAGATAGGTAAGCCAACTCAGACGGGCAAATCAAGACCAAAGAACAAGCCCTGAGAGATTACCTTGAGTAACTCCCTATTTTTTTTTTTTATGAGGGTGAGACCTCAGGGGAGACCCAGAGAGGAGATAGGATATTTTTGTGAGTTAGGGGCAAAACAGACTCCAACAGAGGTTTCTGACCTCTATATCCAGCAGCCATTCTGGGCACAGGGACCTACTCACCCCTGGTTTGAATGATGGCAGGCCCAGCCCCACACCAATGGTGGCCTTGTTAGGATTCACCACTGAATTATAGTGGATATTCCGATGGTAGCTGACACGAATGGGTTCGTCCTCGTTTTGATGTATCCCATGGAATGTGTTGATGGGTTCTGCAGAGAAAGAGAAGGAGGGAGCATCCACAGCAGGCCAGGTAGGGCAGGCTCGAACGAGGTGCCATCAGTCCCTCACCTACCCACTGCAGAAGTACCTGTGCTATACTGGTACACCTCCACAGGACGGTTGTACATCTCTGCCATGGCCTGCATCTCAATGTGGTTGCCATGGCAATTGTTTTTTCGCTTCCGGTTAATGTAGGTGGTAAAGTCCTCTGTGACATAGTTGGAGAAGTAGTCGGCATTCTTCATCTGCAGAATAGATTGGAAGGTTAAGGTCTGTGTGGAGAAGAAATCCTCCCACCCTGCCCCTCCCCCAAAGGCCTCCCCCATTTTCTCACCAGATAGTCCATGCAATGCTTTCGCACAACCTCATGCATGTCCTGGTCTCCATACACCTGGTCAGCTGTGGGGGCAGAAGAAAGCAGCGGCTAGGGTCAGAGATGCCAGAGAAGAGCTGAATCACAGAACATCCTTTGGGGAGGAGGAGCTGGGGGACCAGGGAAATTCCCTTTTCTACCCCAAGGCCTGGAGAGTTCTTGCCCTTGTAGGCTAGAACGGGGTCATGGAAAAATAAGGCAGGCAGGGCCAGACTTGAAGAACAAGAGAGTGCAGGTGAGAGGAACACAGCCACAGGCCTCTTGGGCAGATGACTTTATCTAGGGTACACGTGGCCACTCAGAGAAATCAACAACATTCTAAGTTCCATAGGTTGGCCTCAAAAGCTATTGATTCCCACACCACCTCTTCACTTTCCACATGAGGAAACTGAGGTTCAGGAGGAGTTTGTGGTTTGTCCAAGATCACAAAGAGTCAGTTTGTGACACAGCCAACTCTGAATTCAGTTTTCCTGACTCCCATGAGCCAACACAGCCTTTGTAGGTTGAAAAAAAAAAAGGAACAAAGACAAAAAAAGAAAAACAGAAGAAAAGGGGGGGGCTCCAAGCCCAGTTCTGCCAGATACTAGAGAGCTGAGTGACCCGAGGCAAGTGACCCAAGTGTTCTGAGCCTCATATATCTCATCTGTAAAATAGGAACAAGAGGGGTAACAGGCCAGGCATGGTGGCTCATGCCTGTAATCTGAGTACTTTGGCAGGCCGAGGCGGGCAGATCACTTGAGGTCAGGAGTTTGAGACCAGCCTGGCCAACATGGTGAAATCCCGTCTCTACTAAAAATACAAAAATTAGCTGGGCATGGTGGCAGGCGCCTGTAATCCCAGCTACTTGGGAGGCTGAGGCAGGAGAATCACTTGACCCCGGAGGCAGAGGTTGCAGTGAGCTGAGACTATGCCACTGCACTCCAGCCTGGGCGACAGTGAGACTCTGTCTCCAAAAAAAAAAAAAGGAGGGATAACCACATGGCAGGCCTTAATGGTGGGGATTAAATGAGATAATGGGTATAAAATAACTACCACTGGGCTTGGGACAGAGTAGCCACACAGTAAATCAGAATTCCTTCCTCCATAGGGAGGCCTGAATGTGGGGTACTGTGAAGGTGACAGAGGTGAGTAAAATCCTGCCCCTACCTTCGGGGAGCACACAGTCTAGTAAAAGAGATAAGACACACATGCAACTAACTTTAGCTTAACTCAGGATGGGCAGCCTGTGGCCCGAATAGTCCAGGCGTCGTGAGATTTGGTCAAACTAAGGCGAGAAGGAAACACACTCCCTCTGCTTCGCTTGAGGATCTTCACACATGCCGTTCCTTCTCTTCAGGACGCTCCTTCCATCCTCGTCAGCTGCCTACTTCTCAAACACCAATGTGTTCTTTATTTATTTATTTATTTGAGACAAGGTCTCGCTCTATTGCCCAGGCTGGAGTGCAGTGGCGCAATCATAGTTCACTGCAGCCTTGACCTCCTGGGCTCAAGCGATCCTCTCGCCTCAGACTCCCAAAATGCCTGGATTACAGGTGTGAGCCACCACGTGTGGCCCAACATGTTCTTTAATACAGTTCCCCACTACCCAGGACACCTCTATCACCAGATTTATCAAAGGTGTGCATAGACTTCTGCCCGACCACACTGGGCTCCCACTGAAGGCAAAGGGCAGTTCACACCAAAGTCCACCCCCAGCTCAGGGCCCGATACAGTAAAGGAAATCAGGAAAAGTTTATTGAGCAAATGGATAGGCTGGGTAAGCCAGGGAGCTCTTCTCCCTGTGAAATTAAAGTGGGCCTGAAGATCATGCAAGTCTGATTTCCACCGGTTTAGGGAATTTCCCTTTGTTTCCCCAGAGGACCACTGCTCTGATGGGATCTCCCTGGGGCACCGGGCTAGGGTCAGGTCACACAGGAACACTCCCGAGTTCTTCCCTGTCAGTCTACCTCTCTGAAGAACTGTCAGAAGAACGCCTTCCCTGCCTTCCCCTTCCTACCCTGGAGGGCTCTGTGAGAAAGGCTACTCTGAGATAGAAAAATAGGGCCCATGTTTGCCTCCTGTCCTCTTGGAGGTGAAGAGACCTGAAGGGTAAGGGGGTGTGGAGGTTGTGAAGGCGGGAAGGGGGTAGCCCCTTCACCAATGTAAACAAGGATGTGGGTTCTGTGGCCACACTCTCCCCCGCCCTCCCCAGCGGCATTTCCAGCAAGTCACATGTCCTGCGCACAGGCTGGGGGCCCCCTGCTGCTGCCTTTCTTAGAAGCCAGGACCACAAAGCCCGCACAGTGAGCTGCTTGAGGAGCTATTTCTGTAGGCTGAGCTTGGGGTACTGGAAGGCAGTGCTGTTGGCAGCTGCAGTAAACAGGAACAAAGATGAGCGTGAAGGGGTTAAATAGGGGTTGGTTGGCCAGGCTCAGAGAGAGAGGCTGAGGTGATGGAGAAAGCCCATCTCCTATGGAAAGGTCAATTGTCATTTCCAGGCCTGGGAGTTCTATCTTCAAGAGCTAGATGCCAGATGCAGGAAAATGGGGGAAAGAGAGGAGACCATGGAACAGGGAAGGGATCTGGGGGAAAACCCCCTGAGGGTCCCATTTCTCTGCTACTGACCCCTTTGGCCTGGCAGAAAGGCTCTGCTGCCTCCTAGCTGTGTGGCAATGGATAAAGCCTTTAACCTCTCTAAGCTGAAATGTCCTCGTGCATAAGGTAGAGACAGTAACTCCTCTTCCATTTGCTGGGTGTTGTCAAAACTACACAGGAGGTTTGCCAAGCACCTAAGGCACAGTAGGTGGTCAAGAAACAAGAACATCATTTGTCATGAGGACAATGATTCCTTCCTATTGCTAGTTACCCACGAGTCAGCCAGAATGTTGCCATAACCACTTATGAAGCCCTTCCTCATTTCTGTTGCAATTGCTCAGTCAGAGGAAAGCCCCAAATGCAGACCTAGGATGCATGTCCTCTCCTGGCTCTCTACCTTTAGTGAAACCAAAGGTCCACAAGTCTACCTCTAGGCCCTTAGTTCTAACAAAACTTCAGCAGTTAAATTAACATCAAGTTAACAATACAGGCTTCATAAAACAGGGTCCTAAAGTATGGACAAGTTATGACACTTCTTTCCTTATCTGTAAAATGTAAAATACCACCTTCTCTCCTCAATCCTACGACACCACTGATAGGTGATATGGTATAACATGTACCTAATCACAGCTTTTGGTGGGGAAACATATCACACTGATTATAAGGTATATCCTAAGTTTGGAATCATTAATGTGGAAGAAAATATACATCTCCAAACCAAGGAAAACAGCAATAGTACAACCCCAACAAGGGAGAATAGGATTTCTCCAATAACATAAGGCAGGAAAAGCATCTAAGCACAGAGCTACACACATAGGAAGTAGTCAACAAGAATTCGTTTTTGGCCAGGTGTGGAGGCTCACACCTGTAATCCCAGCAATTTGGGAGGCCAAGGCAGGTGGATCACCTGAGGTCAGGAGTTTGAGACCAGCCTAGACAACATGGTGAAACCCCATCTCTACTAAAAATACAAAAAATTAGCCAGGCGTGGTGGCAGACGCCTGTAATCCCAGCTATTTGGGAGGTTGAGGCTGAAGAATCGCTTGAACCCGGGAGGTGGAGGTTGCCATGAGCCAAGATCACACCACTGCACTACAGCCTAGGCAACAAGAGCGAAACTGTCTCAAAAGAAAAAAAAAATTCGTTTTTCTGACTTTCCTAGCTCCACCTCTGTCCTCCAGAAAGCCCTCCTCTTCCCAGAAGGCTGGCACACAGGGCTGGGGGCAAGGCATGACTTCCCTGTGGAGGGGTCTGAGGTTGGGGGGATGACCTGCAGAGGTAGGGGAATTCAGAGAACTTGTTTTGATAGAAACTGAAACTTCTCCTGCTGACGCTGCACTTGTGGGCCATCTGCACCTGTTCTCCCTTCCCAGAGGCCAGCTGGAAGGGGGTCCCCCATCATTCTGCCTCTGTTCCCATCTCCAACTGGGCTCAGAAATCCTCAGTAAAATACTACAATTGGTCCCATACCAAAGACTTTTCACACTCCAACTCATTCTATCCTTACCAAAACACTCTTACTTTACCCAGGAGACAGAGAAATGTGGCAAAGCTGGCCTGGGATCACACGTTTAGGGGGGTGAAGGGGAGGCCAGGCTCTCAAAGGGTAACTGCTGGCCCCAGCTGATATTACCACCCTCACCCCAATCTAGCCACCATCTTAGTCGCCTTACTCCCTGGGGCAGGACCTGATCTTATGTGCCTCAGTTTCCACACCAGCACAAGCAGGAATCAGCTAGAACCCAGGAAAGGCATGGGAGTGGGCAGAGATTATAGATATCAGGGGCTGTATCTATCCCTAGGGCCACAGAGGCCAACATGAACATTACCGTCCCCATACACACCCTACTTCTTTCCTTTCTCTGGACACACAGAGACACCAGTGTAGAAATGCACATGTGTATACACATACAGCAGAGCCTGCCAAAGATGCTCCCTGAGGTCAAATGTTCACCCAATAAATCCCACAACAGAGAACTATCATATTCAATGAGTAGATGCCCTTGCCACTTCAGGAAAGACTGAAGATAAGAGGCTCTACAAACTGAGGAAATCCCTACCCCACTAACCTCCTTCCTAGCCTCTGGCAGGGTAGGTGGAGGGCAGGGGAAATAACCAAGAGCTCTAACAGACTAGCCTCAACCTCTCTCCTCTGCTGCCTGGGGAAAGTCCTCATGTAACTAATGTAATGTAACCAATAATGTACCCAGATTTATGTTAAGAAGCAAGACATGAGAGCCTGGATTATCTTCCTATAGGGTCCTACCATTTGCTTTAGAGACATCTGAGAACTGCCTACTCCCCAGGTAGCTGCTTGCCTGCCAGAAGAGCCACAGCAAGTTCCACTAAGGGCGAAAAAGGAAGCTAGGTGTCTACAGGGAACCTAAAAACAAACCACACAAATGTGTATACACACAGCTGCAGAGGGAGACAGAGACCTGGTCTGCTCCCCACTACCCTCCTGGTCCAGTGGAACCCTGGCCCCACTGAGAACAAATCTCCTGAGGAGATGAGCCAGGACAAAGGTCTCACTTGCCTGTCAAGCAGACGTGGTGTGACCTGGTCTGTGGTCCCAACTACCCCAACTAGCATACCCTCAGTGGGAGACACAGAAGAACTCAGCCCCCTGGAGAGTCCGGTTCCTGAGATGTGTGCCCTTCTGCTCAAGGATTCCCACTGAAAGGATGAGAAACCTGAAGGATACAAGGGAGATACAAGGAAGCTGGTGTACAGGAAATGGCCCATGGGAATCTTCTTCTTTCTGTGGCCTGGTTCAACCTCAAATACCAATGTTCTGACACTGGTTGTATGACCTAGACAGGGTAGGGTCTTGGCTTTCTCTTGAGGCCTCAGTTTCCCCATTTATAAAACAATCAAAATTGACCTCAGATCACCCCTCCTAGTGCTGATGGTCCATGTTCCAAAACCAAAAGGCACAGAAGAGTGGGCCTAGCCAATGTTTCTGGGCCTCATCATGGTAACATGCACAGCCCTTGCCACTCCCCCATGGCCCATGTACAAACAACCATGTGGCCTCCACTCTGCCCACAGAAACTAGCACCAGGACCCTGGTCAGGGTTAGAGGTTTCTGCTGAGTCAAAGCCACATGGAGAGAGGGAGCAAGGGAGAGATGCAGAGTCACGTTTCCAGGAGGAGGTTATCTGAGCATAACAGGGACAGGGTGGGCCACAGGATACCTCTGAGGCTCAGGTTCCCACCTCCCCTCCACCCAAGCCTTCACTGATGCTCATGAATCCCCAATAAGAGGAGGTAGGAGAGAACTGAGTGCAAGCAACGGATATTGGTTCACTCAGGGGAACCAATGGCAGGCAGGCAGCTGCCTGGGGAGTAGGCAATTCTCAGAAGTCTCTAAAGCAAATGGTAGGACCCTATAGGAAGATAATCCAGAGGAACAGAAGGCAGAAAGCCACTTGCCTCAAGACGCCCAACAACAGAGGGCCACGTGCTCCTACTTGGAGGAGGTAAGGTCCAGAGATGTCAAGGAACACAGTCAAGGTCATCCAGCCAGTTGACAATCAAGCTAAGAAGCTAAGGATCCTAGGATCATAAAAAGAATGTGTCCTGGCCAGGTGCGGTGGCTCACGCCTATAATCCCAACACTTTGAGAGGCCAAGGCGGGTGGATCACAAGGTCAGGAGCTCAAGACCAGCCTGACCAACATGGTAAAACGCCATCTCTACTAAAAAACACAAAAATTAACCAGGCGTGGTGGTGCACGCCTATAATCCCAGCTACTCAGGAGGCTGAGGCAGAAGAATC
>NC_045445.1:99593424-99616057 GCF_002776525.5 Piliocolobus tephrosceles | reverse complement strand
AAAAAAAAAAAAAAAAAAAAAAAAAAAAAAAAATAGATTGTGGGTCCTTTGGACACCTCTAGGTTCCCAGGCCAGTTCTCGCTAATGGCCCTGAGCATGTCATTCCCCTTTCTATGCTTCAATCTTTTCACCTGTCTCATGGGATAATGATCCAAGTTTTGCAAGTGAGCCTGAAGCACCCAGCTGAATGTCTAGCACACAGCAGGAGTCAAGGAAACAGTGCCCTCTATGTTTGCAACCCCCTCCCAACTCCAATTCTCTGCTCCACGTTCCTTCCACTATTCAACACATGACAGGAAGTCAGCCTAAGCTGACTGCCATCTGTCCCCATCCAGACGAGGCTGGAAACGGGGGGGGGGCAGCAAAAAGCCCAGGGACAAAGTCCCCTTCCCAGGCACATGTATTATGCACTCTGCACCAAGGAAACCTCCAGATAAGGTCTAGAGACCAGGGGCCATGTACTTCGGGGGAGAGGCCACAGGACTTCTGAGGTTTTACAGAGAAAAGCCAAAGGCAGCCCAGTCAGGGGAAATGTGTAGCCATAGTGCCGATAAGGAAAGGCCTTCAACCTGCTGTGGTCAACTCTTCCTGTAAGTAGAGGCCCCTTATACTGAAGGCCCTAGTGGGAGGAAGGGTCGGGAGTATTTGGGGAAAAGAGCTAGATACACACACACACACACACACACACACAAATACCGCTCTTGATACGAGTTACTACAACAAGCCAGGTCCTTACTAGCCAGCCCCGAGGCTTACCCTCAATGACTGCCCAAGACTCAGATGCCTGCTGTATTCTCTGAACCTAACTCCACCAGCAACCCTGCTTACCCCACATCCAGCCTGAGGTCTGGACACAGGGCCTCGCACCTAACAGGTCCCCACCTATTCTTTCTTTGCCTTTCTTTTGTCCAAGATGCCTTGAAACCCAGCTCTTCCTCTGGGAAACATCCTAGGAAAAACACAAACTTGAGACAGAGGGGTAGGAGGTGTAAGTTTTTTTCCAGTCCAACAGAGCCCACTGCCTGAGCCTCATCTACCTGGCAGAATAGAGAGGAGACCACTCACTCCACCCTTTCAACAAACACATGTGACTCTGAGGCACCCTGAAAACGGCATCTGGGTTTTACAAATGCTACTGTTCCATGAGGGTCTACTATATGTGTCAGGCACTAAAGGGATTTACCAAAGCAACTTCATTAAATCGTTACAACATTAGGGTCTTTTAGCCCCATTTTATAGATGAAGAAACGGCCTCAGGAAAGAAGAGCTGCTTGCCTAAGGTCATACCAAGAATCAGTGGTGCAGCCAGGGATGGAGCCTGAAACACTCCAGCCCACCAGTAGACATGGGGGTTACTCACAGAGAGAGAGAATAGCAGACCAAGAAGGAACTCAAAGAGGCATTGAGAATCAACACCATTTCCCAGACGGTAAGACCAAGGCCAAGTATCACAGCAGTTATGAGTCAGGGCCAGAACTAGAAGGTAGGTCTTCTGACTCCCAGCTCAAAGCTCCTATCAGAGGGCACTTTTCCTTGGTAGGTATCAGAGCACTAAAGGGAGGATCAGGTCACATTCCCAGCTTCCCCTTCACCCTAGCACAGAGGGCCTCACAACTACCTGTGGGGTCACAGATTCAGAGCCAAAATGGCCTCAAAGATCCAGCTCAGACTGGATAACAGATGGTATTAAGGCATTATTAATTCTGTTAGGTGCAGTAATGGCATTTTGATTATGTTAAAAAGAAAAGAGTAAGTCTGCATCTGTCAGAGAAACATACAGAAATATTTATGAATAAAATGATCCAATGTCGGGGTTTTGCTTTAAAAATACTCTTCTTTCAGGGGAGTGAGAAAGAGTGGGAGTGAGATAGTGATGAAACAAGGCTGGCCACGTGTTGACTATTCTGAAGCTGGATGATGGATACATGAGGGTTCATCATTCTACTTTTATGTAAGTTGAAAAAAAAATTCTATGACATAAGAAACTTGTAAAGATCTAGTTTGATAGCCCCCATATACACAGATTGAGGAACAGAGACCCGCAACACACCAGAGATGGGATCTGGGTATAAACCTAGGGGTCATACAGCCAGGGTGGCAGCAGTGTACTATGGTTAAGAGCATGGGTCTCAGACTAATCTAATGCAGACACTGAATCCCAACTCTACCACTTATTATTTTACTCCAGACAAGTCACCCACCATCTCTGAGCCACTTTTCTCATCTGACAAATGGAAGCAACAATAGTCCCTACACTCACCTAGCTCAGGGGGGAATCCAAGAGGTTTCCTGTAGCACCTGACAGACCAATGTGTCCCAAAGGATATTATTTTCTTTATCACTCTTCTTGCTGTTATTATTCATATTAATCTTGCACCACTACAACGTCTCAAGACCCACGGCTAGAGGTCAGATACCAACTTGAGGCTGGAGCCTGGAGTCCCTAAAAGATTAGCTAGCTCTGCCTCAACCCTGTCTCAGGGGCTATTCGTGATAACTGGGACACAGCTTAGGGGCAGCCCTAGGCCCTTAAGGACTAAGGCAGAGACTCACCTACAGCCCGGAAGAGACAGGCGCCATCCTCCTTCATCTGCTTGATGATGAAGCCCTTCTTGTCTCGTAGGGCCTTTTCAAACCAATGCTCCTGCTGGAGGGAAGAGGTGGGGGTCAGCAACAGGGAAAACCTATATTCCATCCCCAGGGCCCCAATCTCAAGCTCCCAAGAGGCCTAGGTCATTGACAGAGAGGACGCTGGCCAAGGTAAAGTTCTCAGCCCTGTTTGACCACTCCATGCATGTGAAGTAGGAGACTCTTTTAGGGAATCAGTTGCTGAATGAAACTAAGACTTGCTTCCAAAAGGGTCCCAGGTCCCCTGAGAACAGGGCCCCATCTGCCTTATGACTTTTGTCAACCTTGCAGGGCCTGGCCCAGGGAGCCACATTGCCCCAGGCAGCCAGAGACTCAGACCCAGAAAGTGCCTGGGTGGAGAATGTGGCTCTACCTCAAGGAATTTCATCTAGGAAAGGTGGTGAAGAGGGAGTAACTGGCAAGAGCCTAGATCCTGAACCTGACAAAGGGCTAGAGGATTCTAAGATATGCTGTAGGCCAGGCGTGGTGGCTCACGCCTGTAATCCCAGCACTCTGGGAGGCCGAGGTGGGTTGATCACCTGAGGTCGGGAATTTCAGACCACCTGACCAACATGGAGAAACCCCGTCTCTAATAAAAATACAAAATTGGCCGGGTGTGGTGGTGCATGCCTGTAATCCCAGCTACTCGGGAGGCTGAGGCGGAAGAATCACTTGAACCCAGGAGGCAAGAGGTTGCAGTGAGCCGAGATCACGCCATTGCACTCCAGCCTGGGCAACAAGAGCAAAACTCCATCTCAAAAAAAAAAAAAAAAAAAGATATACTCTAGAAGGCAAAAGTGTGCAAACAATATTCTCATCTGTGATTGAACACATTTCACAGATAGATATCTACACACATATACTATATGTATGTATACAAACACACATACAAAAAATTGGGAAAGCTAGACAGCAAAATATTATCCCTAAGTCCTGGTGTTATCAGCGATTTTATTGCACTTTCCTTTTATAAAGGTACACTAAACCCAAAAAGCTTTGAAAATCAAAAGCCTTTATCTAATTCATCTGGCATCATAACCTGACCAGAACTGACAAGAATCTATCCCACTTGGGGTGAATATTCAAATATTTCAATGCAGAAAACATACAGGTGTTTGATTATGAGGTGCTACCTCAGACCCTGCTGGAGGTGTTATGTAATACAAAGTATGCACACCAGGTGAGTTTCATAAATTCTGAATTTTTCCTAAATTCCAAAGCACATCTGGCACCATGAAGGTTCAACTTAAATGAAGCTGTACAAATGCATATTTTTGGATTAAAAAAAATAATGACCACATAACCTCTTAAAACATAGTTTTCATTTCAAAACAAAACCAACCAGAAGCAGCAGACCTTTCCTGGGCCTCTTACGCCCTCTGCTGGCTACCAGAAGCAGCCAGCCTGACCCAGCAACAGGGCTGCAAACTACAGGATCCCAAGCCTGCTCCTTGGGAACACAGGCCTGCCCAGGAATTTATAGGATCTGGGGTATTAGAGACCAGACATATGGGCCCACCTATCCATAAGGCCATTTTTCCCCAGCTCAGGCAAGGGGTGGAACCCATCCCTTAGGAAAGCCAGAGGAGAAGCATCTCCGGCAAAGTTGTAAGCACAAGGTTTGGAAGGCAAGAGCTCTGGATTCCAACCCCAGCTTTGTCACAAACTTGCTGTCCGGTATCAGTCTCAGTTTCCTATGGAATGGGGGATATGTTGATCTACCGTACAGAGCTGTCAAGAGGTTCAGAGGAGTTTCAGGACCCAAAGAAGCTTTGTAAATAACGTACCATATACTGGGGGAAGTTGTCGCCAATCACAGAAGGGGACGAGATCAGCACAGAGATTATGTACATCTGAGAGGACCTCAGCAAATCCTAGGTGAGTAGCAGGACAGGAGGGGAGGAAGAGGTGACAAGGGAATACCCGGCCAGCCCCATCATCAGGGCCCATACCCCAGGAAGATGTGGCTGGATTTCTAGAGATGACAAAGGCACCTGGAAGCCCTTAATGAGCTTCCATGTGCAGCACAAGGACTTCTGTTTGTGCACAACATTCCAGTGGTCCAGGTAGCCCTCCTTGCCCCGAAGCCTGTGGATTAACACACTCCAGCCAGTTATGGCCAAGTCCATCCTGGCTACACAGGGTCAGCCATCTCCCAGAGTCACTGGCCTGCCCCAGCCAGGGGTCTCCAGCGGGGATGGTGCAACCATAACTATAGTCTCAAACCTGACACAAGAATGGGTTCTTAAAAAAGAACACAGAAACTTCCTGCCTTTGGAGAGAGGGGGAAAAGAGAGGAGAAAAGGAGGTCAAACAGGAGAGGGGCTCCTACTTATCCATCTAAGAAAGATTTACCAGGTAGCTACTAAGTAAGATACCAGGCTGGGCAGTGAGGACAGTGAGATGAATCAGACTTAGTCTCCACTCCTGATAAGCTCACAATCTACTTAGCAGAGGGGCAGGGAAACAGGTAACCACCACAAGGTATGAACAAGGCTGTGAAAAAGGTAAACACCAGGTGTTGTGAAACAGAAAGAGGCTGGGCACGGTGGCTCTCGCCGGTAATCCCAGCACTTTGTGAGGCCAAGGCAGGTGGATCACTTGAGATCAAGAGTTCAAGACCAGCCTGCCCAACATGGTGAAACCCCGTTTCTACTAAAAAATACCAAAAAATTAGCTGGGCATGGTGGTGCACGCCTGTAATCCCAGCTAATCAGGAGGCTGGGAGAGGAGAATCGCTTGAACCTGGGAGGCAGAGGTTGCAGTGAGCCGGCATCCCGCCACTGCACTCTAGCCTAGGCGACAGAGCGAGACTCTGCCTCTGCCTCAAAAAAAAAAAAAAAAGAAGAAAAGAAACAGTCATTGGGTCAGGCGTGGTGGTTCACACCTGTAAATCCAGCACTTTGGGAGGCTGAGGTGGGCGGATCACCTGAGGCTGGGAGTTTGAGACCAGCCTGACCAACATGGAGAAACCCCTTCTCTACTAAAAAATACAAAATTAGCCGGGCATGGTGGTGAATGCCTGCAATCCCAGCTACTCAGGAGGCTGGGGCAAGAGAATCGCTTGAACCCAGAAGGTGGAGGTTGCAGTGAGCTGAGATCACACCATTGCATTCCAGCCTGGGCAATAAGAGCGAAACTCCGTCTCAAAAAAAAAAAAAAAAAAAGAAAAAGAAACACAGTCATTAAGGCTAGCACCTGAGAGGAGGTGACACCTGACCAAAGGATTAAAACACCAAGACCTCCAAAAACGCTTGTTAACTGGATGAGAAATGAAGTCACTTCTGCCACAAAGTACCAGGGACGCCTGGAGCCCAGCAACCAATTCAGTAGAGCTCAAGTTCTGGGTAGTACTAGGCAGGTAAGCAAGGAGGACCAGGAAGAACGATAAACTCATATTAACTGAATACCTGCCCCATGCCAGATGCAAAGGGTGATGTGACCTCATTTCATTGTCCTGACCAAAGCCCAGGTGGCAGGAAACATTATCCTCACTTTACAAAGGCAGAAAGGAGGCCAGACATGGTGGCTCACGCCTGTAATCCCAGCATTCTGGGAGGCCAAGGCGGGTGGATCACCTGAGGTTAGGAGTTCAAGACCAGCCTGGCCAACATGGCGAAGCCCAGTCTCTACTAAAAATACAAAAAATTGGCAGGGCGTGGTGGCGTGTGCCTGTAATCCCAGCTACTTGGGAGGCTGAGGCGGGAGAACTACTTGAACCCAGGAGGTGGAGGTTGCAGTGAGCCGAGATCGCATCATCGCACCCTAGCCAGCCTGGGTAACAGAGCAAGACTCTGCCTCAAAAAAAACAAAGGCAGAAAGAGAGAGGAGTTGGAGTTTGGATACCAGCAAAGCCTAGTATAGAGGCAACAGGGAAGGCCCCCATGAGCCACAGCATGGAGGACATACCTCTCAGCCCATCCATGGAATATCCTGGTTTGTCTCTAAACATGAAAGAGAACTGAATAGGCCCCTTGCACTGCAGGGTGTGGGTCCTGGGGCAGTCAAACTGGCACCCAGGCTTGGATCTAGAGACTGGACTGCTAGCCACCCACTGACTTTGGCATCAGCAGCCTGAAGAGTTTGGGCTCTGGCCCTTCTCTTTCTCCCTTCGGGGAGAAAATGTTGCTCAGGAAGGGCTGGTGGGGGAGGGGTACAGGATAGCTCAGCCATAGGTAAGTTTAAGCTCCAACAATGCCCTGGTCTGAGGAGATCAAGTCCAGGCTGTGAACTGTGGGAAAGTCCCTCCATATCTTTGAGCCTCCACAAAAAGGCTGAGTAAAGCTCCCTAACACCAGAGGATCCCAGGAGATAAGGCAAGATTCTGTAACCTAGAAGTCTAAAGGCCCAAGTGAAGTTGGAGCAGCAGGCTGTGGAACCCAACTGACTTAGGTTCTAATCTAGCTCCACCAATTATTGGCTATGTGATGAACTGCTCTGAGCCAGTTTTCCAATCTGTGAATGGGGATACCAAGCCTCCCAATAATAGGGATGCTGGGCAGACTCAAATATTACAGGGCTTTGCCCAGTAAGAGACCACCTAATGAGTTCCCTTCCTTTCCCAGGAAGGAAAAAAGCCTCTCTAGCAGGCTGATTAATAGCCACACAAAGATATCAAACCCTAACCCCCCTGGAACTTGTAAATGTTACCTTATAATGAAAAAGGTAGAGCCAGACGTGGTGGCTCATGCCTGCAATCCCAGCACTTTGGGAGGCTAAGGCAGGCGGATCACTTTGGGCTCAAGAGTTCAAGACTAGCCTAGGCAACATGACGAAATCTCATCTCTACAAAAAATACAGGCCAGGCATGGTGATTCACGCCTGTAATTGCAGCACTTTGGGAGGCCGAGGCAGGTGGACTGCCTGAGGTCAGGAGTTCGAGACCAGCCTGGCCAACATGGTGACACCCTGTCTCTACTGAAAATACAAAAATTAGCCAGGCATGGTAGCAGGCGCCTGTAATCCCAACTACTCAGGAGGCTGAGGCAAGAGAATTGCTAGAACCTGGGAGGCGAAGGTTGCAGTGAGCCAAGATTGCAGCACTGCACTCCAGCCTGGACGACAGAGCGAGACTCCATCTCAAAAACAAACAAACACCAAAAATTAGCCAGGCATGGTGGCTCGCACCTGTGGTCCCAGCTACTCGGGAGGCTGAGGCTAGAGGATCACTTGAGTCCAGGAAGTGGAGGGTGCAGTGAGCGAAGATTACGCCACTGCACTCCAGCCTGGGTGACAGAGGACGGCCCTGTCTGAAAAGTAAAGAAAAGCCCGGGCACAGTGGCTCATGCCTGTAATCCCAGCACTTTGGGAGGCTGAGGCAGGTGCATCACCTGAGGTCAGGAGTTTGAAACCAGCCTGGCCAACATGGCGAAACCCCATCTCTACTAAAAATACAAAAATTAGCCGGGCGTGATGGTAGGCACCTGTAATCCCAGTTACTCGGGAGGGTAAAGCAGGAGAATAGCTTAAACCCAGGAGGCAGAGGCTGCAGAGAGCCGAGATTGCGCCTGGGTGACAAAGCGAGACTCTGTCTCAAAAAAAAAAAAAGAGAAAATAAAAAAAGTGTTTGCAGATGTAATTAACTTACATTATTAAATCTGGAGATGGGGGATTATCTTGGAGTATCAGGTAGGACCCAAATGCAATCACAAGTGTCCTTATAAAAGAGAGACAGAGGGAAATTCAATACAGACAGAAAAGGAAACCAAATTTACAGAGAAGGCGATGATGAAGATGGAAGCAGAGATTAGAATGACGCAACCATAAACCAAGGAATGTTGGCAGCCACGAGAGGCTAGAAAAGGTCTAAATTCTCCTTGAGAGCTTCCAGAAGGAGTGTGGCCCTGCCAACACTTTGATTTGGAAGCAGTGAAACTGATTTTGGTCTTCTGGCCTCCAGAATTGTGAGAGAATAAACTTCTGTTTTTTGTTTTGTTTTGTTTTTCTTGAGATGGAGTCTCACTCTGTCGCCCAGGCTGGAGTGCAGTGGTGCAATCTCAACTTACTGCAACCTCCACCTCATTGCAACCTCCAATCCATCTCCTGGGTTCAAGCAATTCTCTGCCTCAGCCTCCCGAATAGCTGGGATTACAGGCACCCGCCACCACACCCAGCTAAATTTTCTGTTTTTAGTAGAGATGGGGTTTCACCATCTTGGCCAAGCTGGTCTTGAACTCCTGACCTCATGATCCACCCACCTCAGCCTCTCAAAGTGCTGGGATTACAGGGGTGGGCCACCGCACCCAGCCAACTTCTGTTGTTTTAAACCACCTAGTCTGTGGTAACATTTGTCACAACAGCCACAGGAAACTAACACACCCCTCTTGGTAGCACTCCTTGGTGTCTGTTCCCTAGTGCCTCAAGGGTGTGAGACAACATGGCATGGATCCCACTCTGCAGGGTCCACCTGCCTACCATCCTCCAGAATAGGAGGTTAGAATTAAGGCAGCAGGGGCCTGGAATCTCCCTTCTCAGCATGGGAAACTACTGACCCTGCCTATGGATGGATGAGCTGCCACTGAGGCAGGCAGGGGGCAAAAGATGGCAGCAGCAGTGGCAGTTCATGGACAGATGTCTTCCCAGAGCCCATGGCCAAGAGGTGTTTAGCATTCTGGGACTCACAGCTCTGTCCCAGCAGCCCTGGTGCCAAGACCACCCCCTCCAGCAAAGCACCCAAGAACACTAGCCTGGCTCCATGGACAAAACAGGCGAGCTGGGCATGGTGGCTCACGCTTGTAATCCCAGCACTTTGGGAGGCCGAGGTGGGTGGATCACGAAGTCAGGAGATCGAGACCACCCTGGCTAACACAGTGAAATCCCGTCTCTACTAAAAATACAAAAATATTAGCCAGACGTGGTGGTGGGCGCCTGTAGTTCCAGCTACTTGGGAGGTTGAGGCAGGAGAATGGCGTGAACCCGGGAGGTGGAGGTTGCAGCGAGCTGAGATGGCGCCACTACACTCCATCCTGGGGGACAGAGTGAGACTCCGTCTCAAAACAAACAAACAAACAAACAAAAAAAAACCCAAAAAAACCACAGGTAACCCATCCAACAAGAAACATAGACACAATACTCTCTAAGGACCAACACAAGCCCTCCAGGGCAGAAGGGGAGAAGCGCAAGGCACCAACATTTGGTTAGGCCACTGAGGGCAAGAGGATTAAAAACCTCCAAGATCGCCCGGGCGCGGTGGCTCATACCTGTAATCCCAGCACTTTGGGAGGCCAAGGCAGGCGGACCACCTGAGGTCAGGAGTTCAGGAGATCAGCTTTGCCAACATGGTAAAACCCCATATATACTAAATATACAAAAATTAGCTAGGCACGGTGGCAGATGCCTGTATTCCCAGCTACTCGGGAGGCTGAGGCAGGAGAATCACTTGAACCCGGGAGCCGGAGGTTGCAGTGAGCTGAGATTGCACCACTGCACTCCAGCCTGGGCAGCAGAGCGAGACTCCACCTCAAAAACAAAAACAAAAACAACCCAAGATCCTGTTATTCAGTAATAGAAAGGAATGAAGTACTGATACATGCTACAACATGGATAAGCCTTTAACATATTATGCTAAGTGAAAAAAGCCACATAACAAATAACTGCATATTCTATTATTCCATTTACATGAAACATCCAGAATAGACAAATTAATCAAGCCAGAAAGTAGATTAGTGGTTGCCAGAGGCTGGAAGGGGATGAGGAAATTGGGGGATCATGGCTAAAGAGTGCTGGATTTCTCTTTAAGGTGATGAAAACATTCTAAAATTGACTGTAGTGATGTGATGGACGCACCGATCTGTGAATATACTAAAAGCCACTGAACTGTACACTTCAAATAGGTGAAGAGCATGGTACATGAATTACATCTCATTAAAGTTGTTAAAAGAAACACACCCAAAGGCTCAGCACTAGCCAAGAAGGATGCTGAACACTGCTTGAAATGTCCTACCACAACCCCCAAAGGCCAAGGGGTCCCACTTAAAACTTTCATGAAGGGTGAGGGGAGTGGGAGCAGGGAAGAGACTATAACTTTCTTCAGAGCAATGAGTCCAACCTCCCTCCTCACCACTACCCATTTCATGGAGGGAGAAACCAAGAACCAGAAAAGGGAACTGGCCGAAGACCACACAAAAGCTTACTGCAGAAACAGGACTCAAATCCACATTGCCTGGGAAAAGACCCCTTCCTGCTTTCCCACCAGCTAGCTACTCAATTCCAGTTGGGGTAAGAAGAACCCAAGAAATCAGCAGGTTCCTAGATGCCAAATGAAGGGCCTTTGCTACCAAAGATAGGTTACTAGGAGTGGACAAAGGCTCCTAGGAAGAACGAAGATGAACCTGGGGCAAACTGCCCATTCTGGGCAAGAGGAAGAACCAGTTAAGGTCCAAGGCGAGCAGGATCAGATACACCTGGGCATGAACAAACTTTTGCAAAAAGGGCAGCTGAGGGGGGAAGTAGTTTACCTAAAGCTATAAAGCAGGTAAGGAGGAGGTGCTGAAGTCTGGAAGGTGATGAGAGAATTGAGGGATGATGGCTCAAAGCTTGCCTTGCTCCAAAGCCCCAACTCCACACACAACTCTACCTCCACACCACTATCCAACAGGCCTCCTCACAGGGAATCCCATTGAGCTTGTTCATTACAACAGGGCCGCCCACAAAAAAAGGCTGTTCATCAACCCTGACCTCACACAAAACAGGCTGCTTGTCCTTCCCACCAAGCTTGGATGGCTGAGAGGGAACAGAGGAGCCAGGAAGAGAGGGGAGAAACCCAGTTCCTCCTCAAAAGACTTCCACCATTCTTTGCCACCTCCAGGTCCAGAGAGCTTTGGACTGAGGTCCCTAAAATCCCAAACAACACCTCACCAGCATCTTGCCTGGCCAGTGAGGAAACTGAGGCCCAGAGCGCATAGGTAGAACCTACCCTGGTTCATCCAGCAAAGCCCTGAAAGACCCAGAGTTGGAACCCAGGCATCAACTATGGTGCCACACCCAGCTTTTTCCACCACCTCAGTTCACATGCCCCTTCTCAAAGAGCTCTGTGGGGTCTCCAAACTCAGGATGCTTACAGGCCAACCTTTTCATAGAGCAGACTCTCAGCAAGACAGCCATGCCTGGGAACCCCTGACATCACCACCCACCCAGCACCTGGACCCCACGGTGCCAAAGACTCCTAAAGGAAGTAGGGATACAAGAGAATCAGGACAAAGAGGAAGCCCAAGTAGTTAGAACCCCAGAATCGCCATCCAGACTCCCTCTTAACGACGCCTCTCTTCCCAAGGGATCCAACTGACCTCCAGGCTACAAACACCCCTAGTGATAGTTTAGGACCAAGACTGGGGTGGCAGGAGGAATCTTCCCTCTTCTCATCCCCAAAAGTTCTCAAGTTGGACCAGGTGAGGCAGGGAAAAGAGGATCATCTTATTTGTCCCAAAAAGTGTGGGGACAGAAAGCCTCTCCTGTCATTGGGAAGGGCAGGTTTCATGAACCCACAGAACTTGATTTTCATATCCTTTTTTTAAATTAATAAAGATGAGGTCGGCCGGGCGCAGCAGCTCACGCCTGTAATCCCAACACTTTGGGAGTCCGAGGCGGGCGGATCACGAGGTCAGGAGATCGAGATCATCCTGGTGAACATGATGAAACCCTGTCTCTACTAAAAATACAAAAAAATTAGCAGGGCGTGGTGGCGGGCGCCTGTAGTCCCAGCTTCTAGGGAGGCTGAGGCAGGAGAATGGCGTGAACCCGGGAGGCGGCGGAGCTTGCAGTGAGCGGAGATTGCGCCACTGCACTCCAGCCTGGGCGACAGAGCAAGACTCCGTCTCAAAAAAAAAAAAAAAAAATAGATGAGGTCTCACTATGTTGCCAAACAGGTCTTGAACTCCAGGGCTCAAGTGATGCTCCCGCCTCAGCCTCCCGAGTAGCTGGGACTACAGGCATGCGCCACTATGCCCGGCTTACTCCCATATTCTTATGGGGACAAGTATAAGAGAGGGACTGCAAGGGGCATAAGGAGGTGTTTTTGAGTTACCATGGCAGCACAGGATGTTCTTTCTCTCTGTTGATGGAACCAGGGATGTATGGCTCCCTGTTTCTAGAGGAGGAAAGAAACTACCCAACCAGAGGGAGAAGTAGTAACTGGTCTTCACCCTTGAGTACAGATGGCTTATCGTGCCAGAATTAATGATGGGAGGAAGGGAACAAGAACAGGGAGCTCAAGACAAGGCTTGGGGCCCCTGTCAAGTACAGAAAGATTTACCTGAGCCAAGGGGAAAAGGAATGTGGGAGGAGAATTTCCCCAGAGTGGCGATGTCCCAAACCCCTTTCCTGTCCCTGGGAAGAAAAAAGCTTGTCAAAAGCAGTTCAAAACTTATTATATGATCTAGAGGTGAGAAACAAACATAGCTAGGTCAGGGAGAAACTTGGAATCGCTCCTGGTTTCAGAAGGGAAGCTCCAGACTCCATGTCCCCAGGACCTGACAATCTTCTCATAGAAAGGAGGAGGATCTTCTTGGCCCTGGCCATGAGGGAGCTCAGGATAAGGGGTTCATATGACCCTGAAGAGCATCCAGGTCCTTCTGTCCAATGGCAGAGGATGACCTCACATTCCTCTCCCGGTACAGAAAGGAATGCCTGGTGTGGTAGGGGGAGAGCCTCATGCCCAAGTGGGAGCCAGGCCCCAGTCCCTAAGGCAAACGATATCTTGTCCCAGAGAGGAAGCTCGGGCCCAGACTCTTGTCCTCAGAATCCTACCCTATTCACGTCCCCGAAAGGAACTGGGAGTCTGAGGCCCAAGTCCCCGAGGCAGGAAATCTTACGTCCCTAAATGACCCCTATGACTAGGGTGTATGTATGTTGTCTGAGGTGAGGTGACAGTACCCTAAGGACAGGTTCAGAAATCAGGTCCTAAGGTGGGGAACAGGCCTTCGCACACCTGAGGTAGGATTCAAACCCTTGGAGGTAGACTCAGGACCCTGTTCCACAGGGATCCTTTATCCATGCCCCAAGGGAAGGGTCTCAGGGCTCAAGTGTCAGGGGAGGAGTCCTCCTGTTTCTCAGAGGTACACCTTAAGTTCCTTGAGGAGGAAGCTCAGACCTTACCTCTAGACACACGTCACCAGGGTATGTATGAGTCTCCCGTCCCTGAAGGAAAGCTCAAGTGTCCTTGGCATAGTGGGTCTCAGGCCCTTAAATGTAGGCAGAGATCTGTAGGGAGGCCCCAGACATCATCTCTGGGATCCCATGTTGCCCGTGTCCCCTGAGGAGTAGTTTCAGGCTCAAGTTCCCAAGGCAAGGGTCATATGTCTCTGACAAGAAGCTTAGGCCCAAAGAGGGGAGGGCCTCAAACCCCTGTTACAAAAGGGAAAATGGGATGCTGTATCCCCAAGGTATGTTTCAGTCCCTTACAATTGGGGCAAAAAGGTCACATATGCTTGTGGGGTAGGGAGTCTCAGACCCCCAAAACCACTCAGACACCAGTCTTGAGAAGAAGAATCTTCTAAGGCTTCACCTTGTCTGAGACCTTTGCAGCAGGACACCACGCCCCCGAAGAGGCCTCAGACTCGGTCTCTAAAAACCTCAGTCCATAAGCAGGTGGATCTTAGGCCCTGGGATCCAACGCTGTGAGTCTTCATTTTCCTGAAGAAAGGTTCAGACCCCTGGTGGGGGCGCTGAGGGCCCATCTCTTCTTACAAGAAGCTTAAGATCCTGAAGAGATTCAGGGCCTTGTCTCGGAAGAGGTAGGTCTCAGCCACTGATAGGAAATGCAGACCTTTGTCACTCAGAAAGCGGATGAGTCTCTTGTACTCAAGTAAAGCTGCTGGTCCTTGGGTGTTGGTTTCGGTCCCTGTCCCCAAGGGCAAGGGAATCATATCTCCCTGCGAAAAGTCTTACATCCCTGGAAAAAGCTTAGAAGATCCCTGTCCTTAAAGGGGGCGTGTGTGTGTGTGTGTGTTGTGTGTGTGTGTGTGTGTGTCAGGACCTTGATTCTACAATAAGAATTCTCAGGACCCTGAAGACAAACTTAGGACCCTTGAGGTCTCAGGTCTGGCTATTCAGTGATCCTGTGCCACGTTACCTAGCGAAGCGGGAGAGGACTGTCCTACATGCAGAGTGTTTCAGACTCTTGAAAGGGCTTAGGCTCCTTGGGGATGTTCAGACCCGATCTCTGAGGTCTCCACCTTATTTGACTTTCCTGGAGGGGGAATCTCAAACTTCTATCCCAGAGAAAAAGAGCTCTTAAGCCACTGAACACAGACCTAGGTCTTTTGGAAGACCTGAGACTCCTGCTCACGAGGGGCGCGATCCTACCTGTCTCTTGGAGAATTCCCACCTATTGGCCCTACAAGATGAGGTCCCAAGGACTGAAATGACGACTATAGATCCTAAAAGAGGCCTCGGATCCCATCTTTAAGTCTGCCACCTTATCGTAGGCCTCTAGCCCCAAATCCCTGGAGGGGAGGAAAGAAGGCGTCTCACACCCCTACCACTAGAGAAGACTGTCAGGCCCAGTGAAAACGCCTAAATCCCTTGGGGCGATCTCAAACAGCCTTCCTTGAGTCTCTTCACAGTCTGGGGGTTCCATCTGCCGTAGCCGCCCACCCCTCATCCCGCAGCTCTTACCTGTTCGACAGTGGCAGGGTCCATAGCCTCGATGCGTGCTGCAGCCGCCTCATACTCGTCCTCACTGTTGTAGCCTGCGCCGACCTCCTCACGCTCGGGACTGCCCCCGCCAACCGCGCCAACCCCGGGAGCTTGACGTCGCCGCTTGCTGTGCCCAGGCCCGGAGCAGCAGCCGCCCACGCCTACGGCACCACCCACACCCACCACCACGCCCGCGGCACCCACACCCGCCGCCGCTGCGCCCAGCGCGTCGCCGGGACCGCCGCCGGGACCACCTGGGCCCCCGCAAGGAGGTGGTGATGCCTGTTGTGGCCGGGGACCCGCCACTGCACCAGGGGGCACGGCCAGCGCCCAGCGATGAAGTGCGCCCGGCGGTCCTGGTAGCGGGCCTTGAGGCGGTGGCGAAGCTCGCGGACGGGCCCCCACGACGCCGGAGTCACGGTCGCGATCGCCGCCGCCCACGCCCGTGCCGCCGCCGCCCACGCCCACACCCCCGCCGCGCCGCGGCGCCGGGGGCAGCGGCCCGGGCGGCGGCGGCTCGTTGGCGGGGTCGGCGTCGGGAGGCGGCGGCTTCTTTTTGGGGAGTATAGTCATGGCTGCACCGCCGAGTACCCCCCAACAAACCCGGCGCGAGGCACGCCGGGAGAGAACCCGGATGAGGGGGGGCTAGTGTAGTGCGCTAAGCACGACGGGAACGGCGAAACCCGGATAAAGGGATCGCGGCACCGGTTCGAGAACCCTCGGCGGCGGCGGCGGCGCGCGGGTCACGCCGGGAGGAGAACCCGGATGTAAAGTCCAAGATGAAGGCAGTGCGGCGAGTTTGTCGTAACCTTCTCTCCAAGTCCAGCAAATTTATTGCTACGCTTGTTCTGGCCTTCTGCTTCAAAGGAAACAGAACCAAAACAAGCACCTCTTCGCTCCGCCCCCTCGCAGGTTCTTGCACTACCGGGTGGGGCCCCGGGACGCTGCGCACGCGCGCCAGGGCACAGCCCCGCCCCTTGCTCGGAAGTACGTGGGCAAAATCGCCGCCGCAGCCACAACAATTGCGAACACCAACCAATTGAGCAGCTGCGTGGGTCCTCGACGACGCCCACGGGCCAATCACAGGCGAGTGCTCGCCCTCCGGTGCCCTCCGTCTCAAATTTCAGTCAAAGTCGACACCTTGGTTCTCAGCCTTTCTCCCCGTCGGTCCCGTCTTGCTCTTCACTTTTCTCCCCGAAGCTCTGACTCGCAGTCGTCGGTACTGCGGACGGACAGCGTAGCCTGTCCCACGTACGACAGGAAAAACACCTCCCCTCCAGGCTTCCAACTTGAACGCTGTCAGCCGGAATGACTGGAAAACATCAACACTCCCAGAGCATAGCAGTCCCCTCTAGCGTCACTTCCGGTCCCACCCACCTGCAAATATCCTTCCGGGGGAGGCGGACACCGCTTCACCCCGGCAACAGCCTGAGTTCTGCGGTGATTGGTTAAAAGACGCCGTCACTCGCGGCATACCGACCAACCTTGGGACAGACAAGCACCGTGGGGACAGTGGTTGTTTGGGAAACAGACACGCCTTCTCTGGCACCACAGCACACTCGCCCTCGCGTTGACCTCCCCGGCCCTATGGCTAGTGCGCAGGCGCGGCCCAGCCTTTTCTCCCCCCCCCCCCCGCGCCCCAATCGAGACGGGGGTCTCACTCTGTCGCCCAGGCTGGAATGCGGTGGCGTGATCATAGCTCACTGCAAACTCCAACTCCCAGGTTCAAGCGATCCTCCCGCCTCAGTATCCCGAATAGCTGGAACCGCAAGCGCGCATCACTACGCCCGGCTAATTTTTTTTCACTTTTTTGTAGGGACAAAGTCTCGCTATGTTGCCCAGGCTGATGTCCAGCTCCTGGGCTCAAGCGATCCTCCCGCCTCGGCTTCGCAGAGTGCTGGGATTACAGGCGTGAGTCACCGCGCCTGGCCAAGCCCAGCCTTTTTCTAAAACTGAGTTTGCTTGGGTCGATCGAGGTTTATGAATCAGCTCTGTCACCAGTCAGCGTCTCGAAATGGGGTTGGCAGAATCCCTGCTATTGAGTAGCTGGAGAGCTAAACGCTAATCCTAGCTCTGCCCTTCCTGTCTGATTGATCTTTGTCAGTCATTTAACTCCCACCCCGTCCTCAATTTTTGTTGTTGTTGTTGTTGACTTTTTTATAGAATGCTTCACGGATTTGCGTGTCATCCTTTCGCATAGTGCCATGCTTATCTTCTCTGTATCGTTCTAAGTTTAGTATATGTGGTGCGAAGTGAGCACCCAGCCTCAATTTCTATTCTATAAATTGGCAATGATAATTCCAACCTGAGGATCAGAGATTAATGCTTCTGAAGGGCCTGGTGTTGTGCCCAGCACATAGGAAGTGTTCAATAAAGTAGTCTGCATGGTGGTGCAGTGGAAGGATCCCAGGCTTTGGAGCCAGAAAGACCTCAGTTCCAGGCACAGATGGACCATTAACAACTGTATGATCTTGAGCAAGTCATTGTGTTGCTTTTGAGATTACCCATGTGTAAAACGAGAATGATAATGCCTGCCCAGACTACCTCAGGGAATGGTTATGGGGTTCAGATGAGCTGATGAACCAAGAAGGTATTTGGAGTTCACTTCCAGTCTTAGGAGACAAGCCATACAACAGGTTGACTGAAAGAGACCATGGGAAAGCTGTTTTGAGTATAGCCTTGCCTCCCTTCAGATACTAACCCTAGTTGAAGTTCTTCCCTGAAAGGTGTAAGTAATAAATGGGTTCTAAGTAGTGTTTTCTGCTCATGAGACTTAATGGGAGGAGGGGACTTTCACATTTACCAGGACTGTTGTGTTCATGGCTCTGTGCCAAATGCACATTATCACATTGAATCTTCTCATGATCATCTCACTCCAGCCCCATATATTTCACTGACTACACATCTAAACCTGAACTCAAGATAGTAATCATGGCTACCCTTCACCAAGTACTTACTATGTACCTAGCACTGAGTGCTAACAGCTTTGATGTTCCCTTTACCAGGGAATAGCACTCCCATCCAGCCGTTGTCCAAGCCAGAACCTGGGAGTCAACCTTGACTGCTCCCTCTTCCTCAACTCCCACATGCCTGTCAATCCCAAGTCCTGCCAATTCTACCTCCCAAATCTCTAGACTCTCCAATTCTACTGCCACTACTCTAGTCCAAGCCACTGTCCCCTACCACCTAAACTATTATAAAAGCCTCCTCCCTACTTTTCTTCCTTCCAGGACTGTTTCTCTATATCTGCTCTCCACAGCCAGAATGATCATTCTGAAACACAAACTTCATCATGACTTTTCTGTTTAAAAGCCTTTAGAAGTCCCCACTATCTTTAGGATGAAGTTCAAAATTCACGTCATAGCATCAAAGCTTTTTGTTATCTGGCCTACCTCTCCATCCTTCCTCTCCTCACAGCCCCACGCTCTCCTCCCCAGCTGGACTGAAATACTGTCAGTTCCCCAGAGGCCTGAGCTCACTCTCTAACCTCCAGGTCATTGCACATGCTGTTCCCTCTGCCCAGAACATTGCATCCTTTCCTTTGCTGCCTGGCTAACTCCAACTCATTCCTTGTGTGTTGGCCAGGTTAAGTTCTCCTGCCATCTGCATGCTTCTATAACCCATGGATCTTAGTTCTGCCACACCATGTTGTAATTACTTGTCTGCCTTCCATGCTCAACTATACATCAGAGACAATGTCTACTTTGCCCACCTTTGTATCCCTAGGGCTGGCACATAATGGAAGTTAATAAATATTTGGTGACTAAATTAATTATCCCTATTTCACAGATTAGCAACCTGAGGCAAGAGAAGGTAAATGATTCTCTCACCCAGGGACTGGAACCCAGATCAACCTGAATCGATGGTCTGTCTGCTCAGTGCTCTACAGAACTCAGCCACACACTAGCCTAGTGTAGCCAGTAGCCCAGAAGAGAGAATGTAGGGGGCATCCACAAGGAAAGGAAATTCACCAAACCAAGTGATGCTTTTATTAGGGTTAAATTCAGAGTTGTTTGCTGTCAGGAAGCCTGGGTTTAAGTCTCCTCTAACTATGTGTTTCTCTGGGTCTCAGTTTCCCCATCTGTGAATCAGGAAGCTGGTGCAGATGATATCCAAGGAGGAATGTCTCAGGACCCCCTGGCCTGCCTCACTGGCTGTAGATGGACTCCTCAAACCACATTCTTTCATTTCTCCTGGATCCCCAGCTTCCAGAATACATCACCAACCATCCATCTCCCATACCTTGACCCATACCAGCCCTTCTCCTAGCCAAAAGGGATTGAAATCAGAGTGTTTTCAACTCCCAAGCCCAACCGAGCCCCCAAATCCACAGAGCCAGGAGATACTCAGTCCTCATATCTCCTCTCAGGTTTTATTGACTGATGGAAACTACATCTTTGTCAGTCGCCAGCTCCATGGGGACAGTGCTGGGGACAGGGAACCTGAGATGATGCCAGATTTCAGCCTGAGAGCAGAGTTCTGGAAGGTGACCCAAGAGGGAGAAGAAAGGAATATGGGAAAAGGAATTGTAGGGGAGGAGGAGGAGAAGTTGCTCCTGTCTCCTATAACTCCCAAAGTTCAGAAACATCCCAGGCCTGAGCCCCTGATGCTTCTGGACCCTTGCCCAAGAACATGGAATCAACCCATGATCTCCAAATACAGCCCAGCTCTCGCTGGTTGCCAGGCTCTTATCTCGGCCAGTCCAGACTCCAGCCCAACCCAGGAAGGAGGCAAACCAGAGGAGAAGAGAGGAGGAGTAGTAGTTAGAGGTGGCCCCTCTGATTAGGGCAGATGTAAATGCTGCAGCAAACTGGTCAGAGGCTTTGCATAATGACAAGGCAGCAGCTGCTATTGCTAGAGTTTGCTGGGGGCCCGGCAGAGGACAGGGTTGCGGGGTCCCATTTCCAGCAGCCAGGGAAGGGGATGGTAGAATTTGTGCTATCTGAGTGTGTGTTGGGAGAGGCAGCCTGACCCCTCAGGCAAGGCCTGGGGATGGCAGGTCACTGCAGAGGCCACAGCCCATGAAGCCTGTGTTTGCATTCCAAGCTTCAGAATCTGGGAGTTGTTGGGCCAGATGGAGGGTGAGGACCTCGTGTAGAGGCCAGATCAGAGGTGAGGGATCTCTTCTCTGAACCTCCAAAGCTCCATATCCCAGCCAGAGGGAGGAGGAAATCTCAACTCTCCTTCTTAGGCCAGACCTCAGATATCAGATCAAAGCTTTACCTTCAACTGAGAGCCCAAGGGGAGGAGCATGCAGGAGTCCAGCTGGGAGAGTGGGGCCAGTCCCAGTGTGCTGGGGCAAGGAGGCCAGGGGCCTGTGGAAGCCCAGTGCTTCAGCTCCCACCAGGAAAAATGTCTGGGGTGGGGGGAAGTTTCCCATTTCCTGGCTACTTCCCCACTATGTGGACCATTTCATGAAACTCCATTGCATAGTTCTCAGTAGGGGGGCAGAAGGGGTGTCCAAGCCTGCCTCTCTCTGCCTCCCAAAAATATGGCTTTGGAAAGGATTTCCCAAAAATGAAGAGGACCTTCTGAATGGGCAGGTCTACCCCTCACAGGGAAGAGATCTTGACGGTCTCAGGGAAGAGGCAAGGGGTACCCAGGCTGGAGTTCCTGAGGGTGCTGCCGGCCCTGCTGCCACCACCAGGGGAGGAAGGTTGGCTCTCATCTGGGGTGTTGGCAGGAGGGGTAGGGATACTGATAATGGCAGCCACGAAGTCCCGGCTGTCGCAGTTCAGGTCAAGGCTGTCATGGGGCTTGGCATTGAGGCTGGAGCGGCTGTGGAGAAGATGGAAGGCTCTTAAAAAGTTATCTTAGGCCGGGTGCGGTGGCTCATGCCTGTAATCCCTGTACTTTGGGAAGCTGAGGCGGGTGGATCACCTGAGGTCAGGAGTTCAAGACCAGCCTGACCAACGTGGTGAAACCTGGTCTCTACTAAATACAAAAAATTAGCCGGGCATGGTGGCGCATGCCTGTAATCACAGCTACTTGGGAGGCCGAGGCAGGAGAACTGCTTGAACCCAGGAGGTGGAGGTTGCAGTGAGCTGAGATTGCACCACTGCACTTCAACCTGGGTGACGGAATGAGACTCCATCTCAAAATAAATAAATAAATAAAAGTTATCAGCCAGGCGCGGTGGCTCATGCCTGTAATCCCAGCACTTTGGGAGGCCAAGGCGGGCGGATCACGAGATCAGGAGATTGAGACCATCCTGGCTAACATGGTGAAACTCCATCTCTACTAAAAATACAAAAAATTAGCTGGGCGTGGTGGCAGATACCTGTAGTCCCAGCTACTCAGGAGGCTGAGGCAGGAGAATGGCGTGAACCCAGGATGCGGAGCTTGCAGTGAGCCGAAATTGCGCCACTGCACTCCAGCCTGGGCGACAGAGTGAGACTCAGTCTCAAAAAAAAAAAAAAAAAAAAAAAAAAAAAGTTATCTTAATACTTGCCATAGCAATCATGGCATTTATTGAGCACCTACTGGGTCCCTGACACTGTGCTAAGTACGTAAGTACTTCCCCTGCATCCCCAATTATGGTGGTAAAGAGTGAGGACTCTAGAGTCAGACAGTCCTGGGTTCACATCCTGGTCCTACTTTAACCACTCCAAACCTCTCTCTTCTCTCATCTGTAGCGTGGAATGAACACTATCTCCCAAAGGGTTGCTGTGGAGATTAAATGAGATTGAAAATGTTACGAAGTGCTCAGAGCAGTGTCTGGAACACAATGAGCATAGACATGTTTGCCTCTTACCACTCTCCCCCTAGCTCACTCTCCTCCACCCATGATAGCTTCCTTGCTATGTCTCTAATGTGGACCCACATCTGCCTCAAGGCCTTTGCACACGCTGTTCACTCTGCTTAGAAAGCTCTTCCTCTGCATGGCCCACTCCTTTGCCTCCTTCAGGTCTTGGCTCAGTTGTCACCTCCGTAAAGCCTTCCCTGACCACACTATTAAAACTGCATCACCAACTGAGAGTGGTGGCTCATGCCTGTAATCCCAGCACTCTGAGAGGCCGAGGCAGGTGGACCACCTGAAGGTCAGGAGTTTGAGGCCAGCCTGGCCAACATGGTGAAACCTCATCTCTACTAAAAATATAAAAAATTGGCCTGGTGCGGTGGCTCATGCCCGTAATCCCAGCACTTTGGGAGTTCGAGGTGGCCAGATCACAAGGTCAAGAGATTGAGACCATCCTGGCCAACATGGCAAAACCCCGTCTTTACCAAAAATACAAAAATTAGCTGGGCGTGGTGGCACGCACCTGTAGTCCCAGCTACTTGGGAGGCTAAGGCAGAGAACTGCTTGAACCCGGGAGGCGGAGGTTGCAGTAAGCCAAGATCGTGCCACTGCACTCCAGTCTGGGCGACAGAG
>NC_045445.1:99548125-99563424 GCF_002776525.5 Piliocolobus tephrosceles | reverse complement strand
TCTTTTTCTTTTTTTTTTTTTTTTTTGAGATGGAGTCTCGCTCCGTCACCTAGGCTGGAGTACAGTGGCACGATTTTGGCTCACTGCAACCTCTGCCATCCAGGTTCAACCGATTCTCCCACCTCAGCCTCCTGAGTAGCTGGGACTACAGGCATGCACCACCATGCCCAGCTAATTTTTGTATTCTTAGTAGAGATGGGGTTTTGCCATATTGGCCAGGCTGGTCTCGAACTCCTAACCTCAGGTGATCCGCCTACCTCGGCCTCCCAAAGTGCTGGGATTACAGGCGTGAGCCACCGCACCGAGCCGGCCTGCAATATTTTCTACCCAGAACACCAATCCTTTCATCCAGTTATTCACATAACTGGCTTCTTTGCATCCTTCAGTGCTCTGCTCAGATGTCACCTTTAAAGTGGTATCCCTCAACAGAGAAAATTCCAGTACTCTCTGTCACAGCACTGTTCATTTCTTTCTTACCTAGTACTAATCACAATTTTCTTTTGTAACAAGCACAGATTCTGAAACCAGACTGCTTGAATGTGAATTTCTACTCTGCCATTTACTAGCTGTGTGACAAATTACTTAATCTCCCTGGAACTCAGTTTTCCTCATCTGTCAAATAGGGATACTAATATCTCATAGGCTTATTTCAAAGATTAAATGAGTGAATAATGTAGAGTACTTCAAACAGGACTTGGCACACAGTAAGCACCACACAAATGTCAGCTATCACTACTAGCATTATTTGTTTACTGTTATCATCTTTCTCCCCATCCCACCCCCAGAATGTAAGCTAAGAGTGAAGATCATTCTGTGCTGCTTACAACTGTATTTCCAGAACATAGAGCATGTGGTGGGTACTCAGTAACTATTTGTTGAAGGAACAATTGAGCAATGTCTTGGTGAATAAGGGGTAGTGGCAGGTTTAACGTAGCTCTCTCTGTGAGCACTTCCAGTTCCTGGGAGGAATTGGAGGAGGAAAGGGACTATGTAGGAAGTCTCTGCAACTGGCCCAGTGCTGGATCAGGGCAGATGCTGGGAAACAAGCTGGATTTATGGAAGAATGTCTGCCCCTGCCTCACTCTGCAAGAATCATGATACCATGGAGGCTGGAGGCAGGAAGCAGTGAGGAGTCAGTCGGTGAAGCCAGCAGTTATGTGAATACCAGGGCCTCTGAACTAGGGACAGGACCGGGGGCACTGGAATGTATTATGTAAAGGAGTGATGTCGTAAGATCTGCAGGTCAGAACAGCCTCTGTGGTATGAACTAAGTAGAAGAAACTAGAAGTGAAGACACCAGGGAGGTGGCTGTAGAAACAGCAGATGAGAAGTGGTAGAGACTAAGGCAAAGCAGGGGCACAGGGTGGATATAAAACTTTTTTTTTTTTTTAAATTGAGACAGAGTCTTGCTCTGTTGCCCAGGCTGGAATGCAGTGGTGCAATCTCGGCTCACTACAACCTCCACCTCCTGCGTTCAAGCGATTCTCCTGCCTCAGCCTCCCGAGTAGCTGGGACTACAGGCGCATGCCACCACACCCGGCTAATTTTTTGTATTTTTAGTAGAGACGGGGTTTTACCACATTAGCCAGGATGGTCTCAATCTCCTGACCTCGTGATCTGCCCGCCTTGGCCTCCCAAAGTGCTGGGATTACAGGCGTGAGCCACCATGCCCGGACACAAAACTGTTAAAAAGTCAAATATTTTAGAGGGAAGATGAGTTAATAGAAGGATAATATTATAGCTAATGCTTCCATAGCTGATACTATGTGCAAGGCTCTGTTCTAAGTGATTTACATACATTTATTCATTTAATCCTCACAAAAGCCCTGTGAGGAGGCAGGTACTGTTATCATCATGACTTCCATCTTAAACATTTGGGAACCAAGAACCAGGCAAGTTAAGTAACTTCCTCAAAGTTACAGTTAGTAAAAGGTAGAGCCAAGATTTTAATCTAGGCCTTCTGGTTACAGAGTCCCTGCTGGTAACTACTACTTGCTTAATTGCCTCTCCTGGTATTGTATCTGCTTAAAGGTTATTTTCAGTTTTGTTTTTTTGTTTTGTTTTGTTTTGTTTTTGAGATGGAGTCTTGCTCTGCCACCCAGGCTGGAGTGCAGTGGCCGGATCTCAGCTCACTGCAAGCTTCGACTCCCGGGTTCACGCCATTCTCCTGCCTCAGCCTCCCGAGTAGCTGGGACTACAGGCGCCCGCCAGGTCACCCGGCTAGTTTTTTGTATTTTTAGTAGAGACGGGGTTTCACCTGGTTAGCCAGGATGGTCTCGATCTCCTGACCTCGTGATCCGCCCGTCTCGGCCTCCCAAAGTGCTGGGATTACAGGCTTGAGCCACCGCGCCCGGCCCTCAGTTTTGTTTTTTTAAGGTCACAGGCACTATATTCTCAGATGGAGCCTTAGAAATACCATTTTTGGGCCAGGCACGGTGGCTCATGCCTTTAATCCCAGCACTTTGGGAGGCCAAGGCGGGTGGATCACTTGAGGTTGGGAGTTCAAGACCAGCCTGACCAACATGGAGAAACCCCATCTCTACTAAAAATACAAAATTAGCCAGGCATGGTGGTGTATGCCTGTAATCCCAACTACCCAGGAGGCTGAGGCAGGAGAATCGCTTGAACCCAGGAGGCAAAGGTTGCAGTGAGCTGAGACCTCGCCATTGCACTCCAGCCTGGACAACAAGAGTGAAACTCCATCTCAAAAAAATTTGCTGCCATGAGACTTTTTTCCTTAAAACACACTAAAAACATAGACAATTATTAACTGTGGATACAGAAGATAGATGAGGGAACAAAAGACAATGTCTCTAACTGCCCAGTAGATTTAGAAACAGACAGGACACTAAAATCAATGGAGAGATAGAATTAGTAGCTCCAGGATGAATTATCTGGAAGAGGTAGAACCCCAGGATCATGTCAGATGAAGAGAAGAAAGAAAAGGGAAGAAGCTCAAACACTTTTCCATCCTATATTAAGCATAAGAACTCTGCCTAAAACCCCCCAACACCTTGGAGTACCATAGCATCAACCCGACATTATACACATGGAGACTTGAAGCTCAAATAAAAGGAGTGACGGCCAGGAACCAGCTGACCTCAGGACTCAAAGCTTTCTAATCCCAGCAGAGTTAGTGGCCCCATCTGTCAAATTACTGCCCCCCAGCAGCAATCCAGGACCTGTTTCAGCACCACGGACAGTGCTCCAGAGCCAGACCCTATCCAATCACTCTCTGCTGCTGTTAGGTTTCAGCCCAGATGGCCCCTACCCCTCATTTCCCCTTTGACTATCCCAGGCACCAGCACCTTGCTGAACTCGGCCATTAGCGTGCTGTTCTGCAAACGGAAGTCCTCCTCCTGGCTGTGCAGCTTTGCCTGCAGCATCTCATTTTCACTCAGCAATACCTCGACTTCCTGCAGTGGCAGACAAGGGCCAGGACTCCAGCAAGGGCAGGAAGGATAGGGAGGGAGGGCAAAGAAACAGAGAGAGAGAGAAAATGACATGGGTGGGAGAGGACATAGGGTACAGAGAATGAGGTGATATAGGAGAAAGAGACACAGGGAGGGATAAAATGAGAGACAGGGAAAGGGAGATAAAGACATGGGAAGGTAGAGACAAGGGAATACAGGGAGGAAGACAGCAGAAGAAAAGACAGGAAGATAATGATAGGGGAGAGAGGAGGTAGAGATGGGGAAAGGGGGAGAGATAGAAAAGGGGAGAGGGATTGGGAGGGAGAGAGTGAAAAAGATGGAGAGAGGAACAAACAGAAATCAACAGGGAGAGAACAGAACAGGGAGAAGAGAAGGAAGGGTCAGGAAAAGAAACGAGTTAGGAAGAGAGAGGAAAGGTGGGGAAGAAACAAAGAGTCAGAGAGAGAAAGCAGAAAAAAAGAGAAATCACAGAGACAGGAACAAGAGGGGGAGAGACAAAGAGAAGATTGGGAAGAGAAATGAGTCAGAGAGATAGGAAAAGGAAGACAGAGACAGAGACAGAAAGAGACTCAGGGAAAAGGATGGAAAGAGAGAGAAGGAAAGAAACACAGAGTTAGAGACAAATAGGGAAACAAGGACAGATACAGCAACACATGGCAGTGAGGTAGTAGCAGACGTAAGGGCACACAGAGAAAGAAAGGCCAGCACAAGTAAATCTCAGCATACAGAAATAGCCCACCAAGACAGTCTCCCAGTCACACTCACCCACAAGAGATCCCCTTACCTGAGCTTTCTTGCTCTTGCTCAGTGCCTAAAGTGGGGGTGGGTGGGAAGAGAGCTAAAGTGAACAGAGGTGGACTGCCTTACTAGGATATGGAGACAACTGTGCCAAGCGTTTTGGGAGGACAATGATGATGGGGGTTGCGGGATGGGAGCATCTTCAACCACAGAACATGTGTGACAATTTGGAGCCCAAAGGTGTGAGTGAGTGAATGAATGCAAATCTTGCCCTGGGGCCCCAGCACACACAAATCATCCTTTCTTGGAAGCTCTTGAGGCTGGTGGGGGGTGGGGGAGGTAGGGAGGTGCCCTGGTATTTAACCATTTACAGGCTGGATCTCTAGGCTCAGAAATTGTGGCTTCATTGCTACATCTGTCCATACATGTCTCTGTTGTCCTTCCCATGCAGTGTGGAAACTGTCGCTCCCCTGCTGGGCATCCAAGAGCATTGCCAGCTTAGGGGAATCAGCATCCTACCAAAGAGCAGTGCAACTTCCTGACTGCTGGCTTTTCTGCATACTGTATTCATTCATCCAACAAATATTTATTGAGCACATATTATGTATCAACATTGTGCTAGGTATGGCTAGATATGGGGACAGAGCAGTGACAAAGGAGAACCTTGAATGTCTTGAGGGGCTACATTAGGTTATATTCTATCTCATCTTTAGAGGATCTGAGAGTTGGGTTTGCTCTCATTTTCCCAACTGGACCAGGACAGAGATGGGAAGTAGGAGAACAAGGCAGGAGTGTGAGTGGAGGATGGGAGGCAGATTCAAGGTAGATTTACTGACAGATTTGAATATTTAATTAAAAGTCAGTGAATGAGAATGAGTAACTGAAATTAGAAATGAATTAAAAGTAAATTAAAATTAATCAATACATTAAGCAGGATTAGGTAAAATTAGCCAACTAAAGAGAATTCCATGAGAATCTTCTAAATGACTACATGAAAACAGCATGCAACATTCAGTCTGGTTCACTCAGCATTCAGGTGCTCACTGGAGGGATGAATGAGTGAGATAGGTAGAGGCAAGGGTGGATGGGTAGGTGGATGGATAGGTGGATGGATGGGTGGAGGGAGGTACCTTCTGAGCTTTGCTGAACTCCTTATCCAAGTAGGCGACCTTCTGTCGAAGACTGGTGAGTTCTGGTGTCAGGAAAGCAGGGAAACTCAGCTTCAGTCAGTGGCAAGAAACTGAAAGGCCTTCCTGCCAGGCCTCTGAGGGAAAACCTCAGACACCATGCCTCAAAGCCACCCCCATCTAACAAGGCCCTCTTGGCTCACCAACACCATTCTTGCGTAGTTCATCTGAAAGCTGGTAGTTATTTGTCCGGAGTTCCAGGAGCTGAGCCTTTGGGGGAGGCAGGAAGGGAAAAGACTTGGTCAGAAAAGTGTCCCTACACCTACCATGAGGGAACCAAGCCCGTAAGCCCCACAGACCTTATGCCCTCCATGTTCCTCTGTAGCTACTCCTTAAGACCTGTATGTGCTACACCCAAAGTGAGCTTCCAGGCCCTCAGACCCTGGCTCACCTTTCCCAGCTCCACTTATAACCCCAGCCAGCCTCGCCCCTCCATCTCACACTACAATCCATGCTGCACTCAGGCCACCCTAGAGCACTGCCCCAGTCAGGGTCTTGCTTATGTGAGTTCCCTGGCTCTCCATGCCCACAGGATAAAGTTCCTCCTCCTCATCCTGGCTGACCTCTCCACACACTGAACACACACTGTCAGGGGTGTTGTCCATCTTTCTGACCAGACCTGGGGGCCCCTGAAAGCAGGGAGTAGGGGCCTGTCTTCCTCCCTCTTTCCTAAGGGAAGAGGGTCAAGTATTCTGCCCAACTTTCACAGGTGGGCTTTCCAGGGTCCCCCCACCTCCAAGTCTCTCAAAATACATCCACGCCGCCTTCAATAATTAAGGGAGGGCCAGGTGCAGTGGCTCACACCTGTAATCCCAGCACTTTGGGAGGTCAAGGTGGGTGAATCACGAGGTAACGAGTTCAAAACCAGCCTGGCCAATATGGTGAAACCCCATCTCTACTAAAAATATAAAAAATTAGCCAGGTGTGGTGGTGCACACTTGTAGTCCCAGCTACTCGGGAGGGTGAGGCAGGAGAATCACTTGAACCCGGGAGGCAGAGGTTGCAGTGAGCCGAGATTGCACCACTGCACTCCAACTTGGGTGACACAGTGAGACTCTGTCTCAAAAAAAAGAATTAAGGGAAAGTGCCAGGCGCAGTGGCTCACACCTGTAATCCAAACACTTTCAGAGGCCGAGGTGGGCAGATCACTTGAGGTCAGGAGTTCAAGACCAGCCTGGCCAACATGGTGAAACCTCATCTCTGCTAAAAATACAAAAATCAGCGGGGCATGGTGGTACGCACCTGTAATTCCAGCTACTAGGGAAGCTGAGATAAGAGAATTGCTTGAACCCGGGAAGTGGAGGTTGCAGTGAGCTGAGATTGTGCCACTGCATACTCCAGCCTGGGTAACAGAGACAGACTCTGTCTCAAAAAAAAAAAAAAAAAAGAATTAAGCATCCTCCTCTCTACCAGCCCTGTAGGACCCTGAGGCTGGTTCTACCCAGCAAGGCCGGTTCCTTCCCCCACCAGGACTTTTCCCTCCCTCCCACGCCACCAGCCTCCACTTGCTATTCTCTGGTAGTCTGCTCAAAGTGAGAGGGCTTGGCCTTCACAGAATCTTTCCTGCTCCTGTCCTCCCCAGGACCCAGTGATCTGTCTCTCCAAGTCCTGGTCCAATTGGAATACCCTTTGTACCCCCTGAGACTTGCCCCCCAACAAAGCCCAGTAGTTCTCTCTCATTCATGGCCCAGTGGGATCAGTGTTCCTCATTCAAGGGTATTCCCACTCCCAAGATCTCCCCAGTCATGATCCAATGGGAATGGCCCTACACCCTTCAGGGTAGGCCTCTACAAGGCCTTGGGTAGGCCAGTTGGATGACGCTTACTCACTTAGAATCCCCTTCAGATGACAGTGGCCTTCCCCATTCATGGGTTAATCAACTTGCCCTTCCATTCTCAGTGTCCCTCACACAGGGACAGTTGGTTTCCCTCATTCAAGGACCAATTGGATTACCTGTCCTCCCTCAGAGTTCCTCCCCTCCCCATGCTGGACCCTGTTCAGAGCCCCCCAGTGAGGAACCCTCTCAACAAGGGCCCATTCATAGTACAATGCTATGGCCTTTCATTGAATCTCAGAGTCCCCCCAAAAGAATCAAGTGGTAGTACCTCCCCAAAGCCCAGTGATCTTCCCTCCTTGTAGTTCAAGGTATCACTTTACCTCCTCTGGTCCTCCCCCCAATTAGTGGGATTAATGTTATTACCCATTCATGGCCTTCTTCACCCCAGTGCCGCCCCCTCTTAGGATGCACTACCAACTACCAATGGCACAGATCTCCACCTCCCAGGAACAATGACAACATCTGGGGTCTTTCCCCAATCCCCGGGCACAGTGGTATCTCCCCAAAACTTACCACCTGCCACCCGCTAATGGTTCTGCCCTCTCAAGGGCTCCCACCACCATGACGCAAACGACCCAACACCCGCTTCCTTCCTCTCCAGACAAAATGGTTTCGCCTTCTCAGGATCTCCTTCCCTTAAAGCCCATTATCATCACCCGCCGACGGTGTCCCCTGCACGGGCCCAAAAGTCTCATCCCCTCCAGGTCTGAGTAAGGTACCGCCTACTTAAGGGCGCTCTCCCCCGCCCACAATGCTAACAGAGTTGAACCTTCAAAGCCGCAGAGTATCTCGGAATCCAATAATCTCACCACTCCGAGCCTCAGTTTCCCTTCTCCAGACCCACCCCATAAACTCAGGGTCCATCCCAACCAACCCCTTCTCAGAGCTGATGGCACGACCTCTCTCTACCCCGCCCCCGGTCGCCTAGCCGGGTGGTCTTTCCCACCGCGAGCTGCACCTGCATCCGCTGAAACTCCTCCTCAGACAGAGCTTGCGCCATGTTCCTCCCCCCACCCCCCCGCCAGCTTTCTGCGCAAACGCAGCTCGCGCCTCCTGTCAGTATTAAGGTCGGACCAAACCACTGGCCAGGAATGGAGGGGGTAGAACCTAATTCCGGAGGGCAGCATTTTGAAGACGCAGAGAAGAGATCGAAACCGACTGGTCAGGTGAACTATAATATAACGTTCTACTAGAATGTAAGTCATCTGATTGGCTTTTGCGCTCTTTTAGGCCATCCATTGTGATACGACATTATTACATCCCCGTTTCATGGGTGGACTCGTCGCTAGGGAAGTCTTTGCCGACAGAAAATCACCCTTCCGCAATACTCCTTTAATGAGAATGGGTAACTTAATAACCATAGAAATGAAAGCGGAAGCTTCGCTCTGGTCTTGTTCCCGCCCTCCTTCGGGAGACCCCAAAGGGGAATCCCACCTCTTGTAAAGCCTTTGGCCTTTTTTTTTTTTTTTTTTTTTTAAGGTTTGACACTGATTTTATTATCATGATGCTGCACGTCACGTTAGGTAAAGGACTTAGCCACCAATAAATTAAAAATAGCGGGGGGAAAGAGTGACGATGAATCAAACGAAAAAGCCACATTAAAAGAAAATAAAAACAAAAACAAACCAGGGTGGAGAAACACCGGGCTCATTCAATTAAGTATTAGAATGCACTATAACCCTCACCGATCTGAGAGTAAGAAATGGTATCTCAGTGTAGTTTTTTTCTTCTTCTTTTCTTTTCTTTTTTTTTTCTTTCTTTTTTTTTTTTGAGACGGAGTTTCACCCTTGTTGCCCAGGCTGGAGTGCAATGGCACGATCTCCGATCACCGCAACCTCCGCCTGGCGGGTTCAAGCGATTCTCCTGCCTCAGCCTCCCGAGTAGCTGGGATTACAGGCGCCCGCCACTACGCCCAGCTAATTTTGTTTTGTTTGTTTTTTTTTATTTTAGTAGAGATGGGGTTTCTCCATATTGGTCAGGCTGGTCTCGAACTCCCGACCTCAGGTGATCCGCCCGCCTCGGCCTCCCAAAGTGCTGGGATTACACGGCGCCCGGCCTTCTTCTTATTTCATGGAAGTTAATGATTTCCTTGCTATGGAAAAATATTGCCAGCCAGGGCCGGGCGCGGTGGCTCACACCTGTAATCTCAACACTTTGGAAGCCAAGGCGGGCGGTTCACTTGAGGTCAGGAGTTGGAGACCAACCTGGCCAACATGGCGAAACCTTGTCTCTACTAAAAGTACAAAAATTGGCCGGGAGTGGTGGTGGGCGCTTGTAATCCCAGCTACTCAGAAGGCTGAGGCACGAGAATCGCTTGAACCCGCCAGGCGGAGGGTGCGGTGAGCCGAGATCGCACCACTACACTCCAGCCTAGGGGATAGACAATGTCTCCAAGAAAAAAAAAAAAAAAAAAAGGCCGGGCGCGGTGGCTCAAGCCTGTAATCCCAGCACTTTGGGAGGCCGAGACGGGCCGGACCCGGGGGTAAGGAGATCGAGACCATCCTGGCTAACACGGTGAAACCCCGTCTCTACTAAAAAATACAAAAAACTAGCCGGGCGAGGTGGCGGGCGCCTGTAGTCCCAGCTACCTGGGAGGCTGAGGCAGGAGAATGGCGTAAACCCGGGAGGCGGAGCTTGCAGTGAGCCGAGATCCAGCCACTGCACTCCAGCCCGGGCGACAGAGCGAGACTCCGTCTCAAAAAAAAAAAAAAAAAAAAAGAAAAAGAAAAGTATTTCCAACCAGGGCTCTTTGTTTCCTTTCTTGATTTAATTAACTTTATTGAAAGATAACACTATTGATCTGTCTATATATATAGATGCACCCATTTTAAGGGTACAATTTAGTGAGCTTTGTCTAATATATACAACCTTGTAACCACCATCACAAGCAAGATAGGGAATATTGATTCCTTTGTACCCTATCCCAAACCCCACCCCCTACCCCAGGTAACCAATGACTGGCTTTCTGTTACTGGATTACATTTCTCTTGCAGAGTTTCATGCAAATAGAATGAGACAGGATGTATCCTTTTCTGTCTGGCTTCTTTCACTCACCATAATCTTTTTGAGATTCATCCAAGTTGTTTTGTGTATAAGCATTTTTTTTCTTTTTATTGATGAGTAAAATTCCATAGTATGGGCCGGGCGGGCTCAGTGGCTAACGCCTGTAATCCCAGCACTTTTGGAGGCCGAGGCAGGTGGATCGCCGAGGTCAGGAGTTCAAAACCAGCCTGGCCACCATGGTGAAACCACGTCTCTACTAAAAATACAAAAATTAGCCAGGAGTGGTGGTACACAACTGTAATCCCAGCTACTCAGGAGGCTGAGGCATGAGAATCTCTTGAACCCGGGAGGTGGAGGGTGCAGTGAGCCGAGATCGTGCCACTGCACTCCAGCCTTAGCGATAGAGGGGAAAACTCGGTCTCAAAAACAAAACAAAACAAAACAAAATTCATAGTATGACTATACCACAGTTTGTTTATCCGTTCTCTTAAGTGTAGTTTTGTGTTTCTCTTATTATGAGTGAGATTCACGACCTTGTCATATGTTTAAGGTTCATTTTATTTTATTTTTTATTTTTATTTATTTATTTTTTTGAGACGGAGTTTGCTCTTGTTGCCTAGGCTGGAGTGCATTGGTGCGATCTCAGCTCACTGCACCCTCTGCCTCCCAGGTTCAAGCAATTCTCCTACCTCAGCCTCCCGAGTAGCTGGGATTACAGGTGCTGCCATCCATGCCCGACTAATTTTTGTATTTTTAGTAGAGGCAGGGTTTTACCACGTTGGTCAGGCTGGTCTTGAACTCCTGACCTCAGGCGATCCACCTGCCTCGGCCTCCCAAAGTGCTGGGATTACAGGCGTGAGCCACTGCGCCCGAACTTATTTTATTTTATTTTATTTTATTTTATTTTATTTTATTTTATTTTATTTTAAGACAGAGTCTTGCTCTATTGCCCACATGGGAGTGTAGTGGCACAATCAGGGCTCACTGCTGCCTTGACTTCCTGGGCTCAAGCAATTCTCCCACCTCAGCCCCCCAAGTAGCTGGGACTACAGGCATATGCCACCAAGAACCATTTTAATATCTGTTCTTATTTTATTTTTTAAATTTAATTATTATTTTTCTTTTGAGACGGAGTCTCCCTCTGCCGCATAGGTTGGAGTGCAGTGGTGCAAACTCAGCTCACTGCAATCTCTGCCTCCCGGGTTCAAGAGATTCTCCTGCCTCAGCCTCCCAAGTAGTTGGAATTACAGGCACCCACCAGCTAATTCTTGTATTTTTAGTAGAGACGGGGTTTCACCATGTTGGCCAGGTTGGTCTCAAACTCAAACTCCTGACCTCAAGTTATCCTCCCACCTCCACCTCTCAAAGTGCCGGGGTTACAGGTGTGTGCAACCGCACCCGGCCTCTTTGTATATTAGGAATATTAACAACATTTTTGGGCCAGGGTGGACAGAGTTTTGCTCGTCGCCCAGGCTGGAGTGCAATGGCGCAATCTTGGCTCACCGCAACCTCTGCGTCCCAGGTTCAAGCGATTCTCCTGAGGAGCGAACTCCTCCTCCCGAGTAGTTGGGATTAGAGGCACTCACCACCATGTTTGTATTTTTAGTAGAAACGGGGTTTCACCATGTTGGCCAGCCTGGTCTCGAACTCCTGACCTCAGGTGATCCACCCGCCTCGGCCTCCCAAAGTACTGGGATTAAAGAAGTGAGCTAAGATCATGCACAGCCTTTTTCTTTTCTTTCTTTCTTTCTTTTTTTTTTTTGAGACAGGGTCTCCCTCTGTCATCCAGACTGGAGTGCAGTGGTGCAATCTCGGCTCACTTCAGCCTCGACCTTCTGGGGTCAACCAATCTGCCTACCTCAGCCTCCCGAGTAGCTGGGACTACAGGCACAGGCTACCATACCCAGCTAAATTTTTAAAAAAATTTTTGTAGAAACCAAGTCTTACTGTGTTGCCCAGGCTGGTCTCAAACTCCTGGGCTCAAGTGATCCACCCACATCTATCTGCCTTCCAAAGTGCTAGGATTTCAGGTGTGAGCCACCACACCAGGCCTACTGTGTGTGTGTGTGTGTTTGAGACAGAGTCTCGCTCTGGAGTTCAGTGGCCCGATCTTGGCTCACTGCAACCTCTGCCTCCCAGGTTCTAGCGATTCTCCTACCTCAGCCTCCCAAGTTGCTGGGATTATGGGCACGTGCCACCATGCCCGTCTAATTTTTGCATTTTTGGTATATACAGGTTTTACCATGTTGGCCAGGTTGGTCTCAAACTCCTGGCCGCAAGGGATCTGCCCACCTCGGCCTCCCAAAGTGCTGGGATTACAGGCATGAGCCACCATGCCTGGCCCTTGCCTACATTTGTAATATGAAAATTATGTTGTCACAGTCTCCATTCCATACTGGATCCCCTGACCTCCTGGTTTTTTAAATTTTGCACACATTAACAAACTTTTTTTGTACCATAAAGATCAATGGGTTTTGACAGATGCATTTTAAAGTGTTCCACACACAGATTTTTTTCACATTTCTTGTTATATTTCTTCCTCATTATTTCCTTTGATGCTATTGTAAACGAGGTTTCCTCTATCATTATCTTTTTTTTTTTTTTTGGTAGAGGCGGGATCTCACTATGTTGCCCCAGCTGGACTGCAGTGGCTATTTATAGGCGTGATCATCGCACACTACAGCTGTGAACTCCTGGGCTCAAGCGATCCTCCCACTTCAATTTCCCAAGTAGCTGGGACTACACGTGTGAGCCACTATGCGTCTTTATATCCTCTCACTGGTTATCGTTGATATATACAAAAGCTATTGATTGATTTCTCTACGTTAATTTTATATCCTTCCATTTTACTGAATAATTTTATTGTTAGAGTGTTTTATCATTGATTCTCTAGGGTTTACCAGGTACAAAATGATATCATCTGAAAATATGGATATCTTTCTTTATTGTTTTCCAATCAGTCACACTGGCTGTAATTGATTTCTCTTGCCTAATTACCATTTTCCACTAACAGGAACCACAGCCCTTTAGACAAATGGCTGATTGCAGGGTTGGGACAAGGAAAGTACAGTATTAGCCTGGAACATCTTATTTTACCATACATTGAAAGAATTTGAATTAAAAAAGAATCCAGGAGTCCAAAGTGATCTAAATAAATAAATGGAGGCAAAGGGAAAACTCTTTCTCACAGAGGAATGCCAACTAATAAATGTACAAGGAATGATGGAATTAGCAAATAACTATTTGGGCCGGGTGCGGTGGCTCACGCCTGTAATCCCAGCACTTTGGGAGGCCAAGGCGGGCGGATCACGAGGTCAGGAGATTGAGACCATCCTGGCCAACACGGTGAAACCCCGTCTCTTACAAAAAAAATTAGCCGGGCGTGGTGACGGGTGTGGTGGGTTCAAGCGATTCTCCTGCCTCAGCCTCCTGAGTAGCTGGGATTACAGGCGCCTGCCACCATGCCCAGCTAATTTTTTGTATTTTGAGTAGAGACAGGGTTTCACCATGTTTGTCAGGCTGATCTTGAACCCCTGACCTGACCTCAGGTGATCGGCCCGCCTCAGCCTCCCAAAGTGCTGGAATTACAGGCGTGAGCCACCACACCAGGCCCAGAGGGCTAATTTTTAAATTTTTTGTAGAGACAAGATCTCACTATGTTGCCCAGGCTTACTTTTTAATTACAACAAGGATTAGGGTAACTTCAGAATGGAGAACACTACCTTAACCAAGTCACCTTTAGCATCACCAGGACAGGGACAAATTGGTATTATGTACTTTCCCATGTAATGCACTGAGAAAGACACAAATCACTTCTGTGGTATTTCTGCCAAAAATTCATAACCTGAATCGAATAATGAGAAGCTATTAGTCAAACCCCAACTAAAGAACTCATCAAGATATCAACGTCATAAAAAACAAAGATCACTTGCAGTTAGGAGTTTGAGACCAGACTGGCCAACATGGCGAAACCTGTCTCTACCAAAAATACAAAAATTAGCTGGGTGTAGTGGCAGGCGCCTGTAATCCCAGCTACTTGGTAGGCTGAGGCAGGAGAATTGCATGAACCCAGGAGGCGGAGGTTGTAGCGGCCAAGATCGCGACACTGCACTCCAGCCTGGGGGGGAGAGAAAAACTTTTACTCAAAAAAAAAAAAAAAAAAAAAAGAGAGAATGACTTTCTCTTAAATGTCTTTGGAGAATGACTTTCTCTAAAATGTCTTTGTACAGAAGAGACTGAGACTACTATCCTTAGAAAGATCTGATTGCAAGGTTAGCCCTTGACTAGCATCTGGAAATTTGGCTAGTAAACAGTTCGCTACACTGATATGAGTGGTTCATTGTGACTGGGCGTGGTGGCTCATGCCTGTAATCCCAGCACTTTGGGAGGCCGAGGCGGGTGGATCACTTGAGGTCAGGGGTTCGAGACCAGCCTGACCAACATGGTGAAACCCCATTTCTACTAAAAATACGAAAATTAGCTGGGCATCGTTGCGGTGTCCTGTAATCCCAGCTATTCAGGAGGCTGAGGCAGGAGAATTGTTTGAACCCGGGAGGCGGAGGTTGCAGTGAGCAGAGACTGTGCCACTGTACTCCAGCCTGGGTGGCAGAGCAAGACTCTCTCAAAAAACAAAAAACAGGAGTGGTTCATTGTGCCTAAACTGTTTGTAGAAACAATGTGGTTTATGTGGAACACCTGCATTCCCTCAGAGTCTAGGATTCTGATATGTGCTAGGTAGAGAGTACCTATGTGACCAGTCCCCACTAAAAATCTTTGGGCACTGAGTCTCTAATGAGCTTTCCCAGTACAAAACACTTTGCACGTGTTGTCACAACTCATTGCTGGAGAAATTAAGTCAGTCTTGTATGACTCCACAGGGAGACTCTTGGAAGCTTCTGTCTGGTCCTCCGGATTTCAGCCTCTTGCTCAAGGGAGGTACAGAGCATACAGAAGCCTGTGCATGGGGCCGGGCACGGTGGCTCACACCTGTAATCCCAGCACTTTGGGAAGCCGAGACGGGTGGATCACGAGGTCAGGAGATTGAGACCATCCAGGCCGACACGGTGAAACCCCATCTCTACTAAAAATACAAAAAAAATT
>NC_045445.1:99537168-99548025 GCF_002776525.5 Piliocolobus tephrosceles | reverse complement strand
GTTTTACGGCATTGCGCAGACCCACCTGTTACCATGGTGATAGTGGATATCCTTGTCTTATCCCTGATGAGAAATGGAAAACTTTCAACATTTCACCGTCATATTTACTGTCCTTTTTTTTGTAGACGGACTTCTTCAGAGTAAGTCATTCCATTCTGTTCTAAATATGCTGAGCGTATTCGTTTGAATCTATGTTGAGTTTCATCAAACAGTGCATCTATTTCGATTACCACAGCATTTTTTCCCATTCATCTGTAATATATTGAATTCGATTGATAAAATTGTACGTTTTTATGTTCAATTTTTAAAACTTGAGACAGAGTCTCACTCTGTCATCCAGGCTGGGGTGCAGTGGTGTTACCAGAGCTCGCTGCAGCCTTGACCTCCTGGGCTCAAGCGATCCTCCCACCTCTGCCTCCTGGGTAGCTGTGAGTCTCGGTACATGCCACCATGCCCAGGTAATTTTTTGATGGTTTTTTCTTTGTGTTTTGTAGTGATGAGATTTTCTGATGTTGCTTAGCCTGGTCTTGGTCGAAGTCCTGAGCTCAGGTGATCTGGCCAGCGCCGCCTCCCAGAATACTAGGATTGCAGGCGTGAAACTTGGCCTGATCAGGTGACAGAGTAAGACTCCATCCGTCTAACTAAAAAAAAAAGGTGTTTGGAGAATTAGACATATCGTTAGTAAGGATTCACAAAGGGCTGTTCTGTGGGCAACACTACAGATATGACTTTTGAGAGGATAAAGGATGATAAAGGAGCTATACAAGAAATTTCTTCAGATTTCCAAAAACATTGCTTTCTGACTAAGGAGAAGGGGTCCATCTAAGGTCCACCTTAGCCACCATTTTTGCCTTGGAAAATAGAAGTTTTCTGATAAAAATAGTAAGTTGGAATCACTAGAAAGGAGGCGTAGCTTCAATGTGATTGCTAAATTTTAAGAAAAGGAGACAAGGAAACCATGGGCAGCAATTGTATTCAACTCTTCAAAGCTCCTGGAAGGCAGTAAGCAGTTCCTGACAAAACAAAGATCCAATTCCAAGGACAAGTGTAAAGGGTGAGGGGGCAGAGGCTGGTTGTTCAGCACTAGAGGAGGGATGCTCTGCCTCAGAGATGATAAGAATATTTATCCAAAAACTTGGAAATAGAGCAAGTGGAGATCAGTGTGCCTTATTTATGTATATATGTATGTATGTAGAGATGGTTTCTTGCAGTTGCCCAGGCTGGAGGGCAATTGTATGATCAAGCTCACTATAACCTCAAACTCCTGGGCGCAAGCAATAGCATGTCTTTTTAACGTCATATTGGAGCACTGTTTAACAGGCTCGCCCGGGAACTACTGAATTCTGTAGGTAGAATATGCCTTTCTTTGATACACTGTCTACTATTGATCAAAAGCCTAGACTCTGTGAAGTTTTCTATTAACTTGCAGGTGTTTGTCCAGTAGAGAAACAAATGATTTTTGTTCTGTCAGAAAGATAACTCCAAAGGATATGGTTCTATTGCCCTGTGACACATTAATCAGTTTTGTACCTAACAGTATTAATGGAATATTCTTTTTTATAAAGGATTATATAAATCCAGTTCCTCAAATGCTCTTGGAACCAGCATTACCATACTGCTGGTTCCTCAATGATAAGTTGAATGAAATATTTTATACTTTGAGGTAAACATAGAGATGCACTAGGCAGACCACCTTTCAAGGAAAGACTCCCTGTGCAGCTGCAGGGAGTGCAGTGGACAGGCAGCCTCCAGTTGTCAGCTCCATCAGGGTTCGCTCCAGTTGCAAAGAGCTACCTCTTGAAGATCATGCCCTTTCCCCAAAACAAGGGACACTCTGCTGCGCTGTCCCTGCTCCAGAGCTCCCCGCTGGGTTGGCCAAGGCTTTGTGTGGCCTGCATCCCACTCAGCTCTCCCTCTGCTTGATCCTGTTTATTCACCCCTTCCTTTCATATCAATTGATCCCCAATAAATCTCTTGTGCCCAAAACTTCATCTTAGCAACTGCCTCAGGAAAACCCACCCTGTGATGGATAATACTGGGAAGGGTCTAAGAAAGTAAGAGACGGACGGGCCCAGTGGCTCACACCTGTAATCCCAGCACTTTGAGAGGCCAAGGTGGGCAGATCACGAGGTCAGGAGATCGAGACCATCCTGGCTAACGTGGTGAAACCCCATTCTACTAAAAATACAAAATATTAGCCAGGTGTGGTGGCACGTGCCTGTAGTCCCAGCTACTCGGGAGGCTGAGGCAGGAGAATCACTTGAACCTGGGAGGCAAAGGTAGCAGTGAGCCAAGATCGCACCACTGCACTACAGCCTGGGCGACAGAGCAAGACTCCGAACAAGAGAGAGACAGCGGGGGGGGGGGGGGGAGAGAGGGAGGGAAAGAGAAAGAAAGAAAGAAAAAGAAAGAGAAAGAAGGAAAGAAGGAAGGAAGGGAGGAAGGAAGGAAGGAGGGAAGGAGGGAGGGAAGGAGGGAGGGAAGGAAGGAAGAAAGGAAGGAAAAGTAAGAGATAAGGTGGGCATTTGGAGCTGGATCATTCACCATCAGCTGGCAATGAGGACCCTGTCCTTGGCGGCAGGTGGAGCACAGACAGCCCCCGGTACAAAATAGGGGTTTGGCTGATAAAGCTTTCACTGCTTGTGAGTTGGGAGGCTATACAGGTGGGAAGGAATGCATGACTGGATAAGATGTATCAGGTGTTAGAGACATATGAGGGAAACAGTAGATGAAAGGATCTAAGGGTAAAAGTATTGGATGGCTATTGCAAGTACCACTGATGGTCTACAAAAAGATAATGCTATTCAGACAACTGGACTGTGACAAATGACTAAAAACCAGATGTGAACACCAGAGGGCCTCCTTATTTGCATTCAGAATCCCAGCTTATGACAGGCAGCTCCAGATGCATGATGTCTAAATGCTCCATGGCCAAGCATTCCATGTCTACCACAGCCCAGCAACACATCAGGCCTTTTTTTTTTTTTTTTTTTTTTTTTTTTTTAGAGGAAACAGTGCTTACCGTTTTTATTTGTAAGATTCTGAAATCTCTTCTTTGTTACCAACTTAACCATTTCCAAGTGTACGGTCCAGTGGTGTTAACTCAATTCACATTGTTGTGAAACAGATCTCTAGAACCTTTTCATCTTGCATAACTGAAATTATTTTCTTTTCTTTTCTTTTTTTTTTTTTTTTTGAGATGGGGTCTCGCCCAAGCTGAAGAGCAGTGGTGCAATCTTGGCTCTCTGCAACCTCTGCTTGCCTCCCCGGCTTAAGTGATCCTTCTACCTCAGCCTCCCAAGTAGCTGGGACCACAGGACTGTGCCACTACACCCGGCTAATTTTTTGTATTTTTGATAGAGACAGGGTTTCGACATGTTGCCCAGATTGGTCTTGAACTCTTAGGCTCAAGCAATCCACCTGCTTCGGCCTCCCAAAGTACTGGGATTACAGGCGTAAGCCACTGCACCCAGCTGCATAACTGAAATTCTATACCCATTAAACAACTCCCCATTCTCCCACTCCCCTCAGCCCCTGGCATCCCCCATTCTGCTTTGTCTCTATGATTTTGACTTCTCTAGGTACCTCATAATATGTGGAATTATATAGTATCTGTTCTTTTGTGACTGGCTTATTTCACTTAACATAATGTCCTCCACGTTCATCCATGTTGTAGCCTGTATCAAGATTTGCCTGGGCCTTTTTTTAAAAAAACAATTCACATATTGTCTCGCTATGTCGCCCAGGCTAGAGTGCGGTGGAGTGATCATGGCTCACTGCAACCTCGGCCTCTCAAAGTACTGGTATTACAGGCATGAGCCACCATGCCCTGCCCAGGGTCTATTTTTAAAAAATGTATAATTCTCCACTGTACATGTCATGGGCCTGCTCCAGAACCTCAGAAGTCTGAGCTTGGATACGCTCACTGGGGCTTACTACGAATTCTATACCATATTTTCCCACCACTGATACTTCCAACACTCTAGTGGCTGCCAGGTCATATGGCCCAAGCAGCAGAGCTGTTTGAACTGCATCCTGAACCTGCTATGAGGCCCTTTCCTGCTCTGGGTTCCATTCAAAGCTGGTAGCCTTCTGTATCATGTGGTATATGGGCCAAAGCAATATTCCCAGGTGTCGAATATGCTGCCTGCAGAATCTGATGAAGCCCGCCAGGCATTGTCCCTCCTTCATGGTGGGAGATGCAAGATGCAATCATCTGTCCCTTACTTTGTGGATTTTTTTGTTTTTTTCAGTTTTTGTTTTGAGGCAGAGTCTTACTCTGTCGCCCAGACTGGAGTGCAGTGGTGCAATCTCAGCTCACTGCAACCTCCGCCTCCTAAGTTCAAGCGATTCTTCTGCCTCAGCCTCCCGAGTAGCTGGGATTACAAGCACATGCCACCATGTCTGGCTAATTTTTGTATTTTTTGTAGACATGGGGTTTCACCATGTTGGCCAGGCTGGTCTTGAACTCCTGACCTCAGGTGTTCTACCCACCTCGGCCTCCCGAAATGTTGGGATTACTGGCATGAGCCACGGCGCCTGGCCTGAACACCTTTTGTATTTGTCATCATCTAAGTTTTTTATGTTTCTTCCTGTCAATATCTTCTTACCACTTTATCCCCTACACCAGTTCTCCATATCCGTGCAAATGCTCCTCATCCATCAAGTTTCAGTCTCATCTCATCCATGAGTAACATTTCCCCAACGACATTGTGTGCTCTTTGAGGGTAGTAATTGTGTCCTTTATAATTTTTTACAGCTTTATTGAGGTACATTTATTGATATACAATACATGGCACACATTTAAATTGTACAATTTAGTGAGTTTTGACATATGTTTGCACTATGAAACCATCACCACAATCAATATAGTGAACATATTCATCAACCCTGAAAGTGTCCTCATGCCCTTTTGTCATCCCTCCTTCTGGGCCCTCCCTGCCACCACCTCCTCAGAAAATCAAAGATCTGCTATCTGTCAGTAAAGGTATTTTTCATTTTCTATAATTTATATAAATGGAATCATACAGTATGCATTCTTTTTTGTCTTCTTTTACTCATATTACTGTAAGATTCATCCAAATTGTTGCACGTATCAATAGGTCATTTATTTTCATTACTGAGTAGGATTTTATTGTGTAAATATAACACAATTTGTCTATTCACCTATTGATGAACATTTGGGTTATTTCCAGCTGTGAGCTATTATAAATAAAGCTGCTCTGAACATTTGTGTACAAGTCTTTCTTGGACTTATAATATCATTTCTTTGGGGTAAATACCTAGGAGTGGAATGGCTGGATTATATGTATATGTTTAACTTTTTAAGAAGCTGCCAAATAATTTTCCAAAGTGGTTGTATCTTACATTCTTACCAGTGGTGTATGAGGGTTCCAGTTTCTTCACATTCTCATCAGCACATAGTATGGTCAGCTTTTAAAAAATTTTTAGCCATTCTAATAAGTGTGTACCTGCAGAATGGTACCTCATTGTGGTTTTATTTTGCATTTCCCTGATGACTAATAGCGTTGAGCATCTTTTTATGTGCTTCTTTGCCAATTGAGTGTCTCCTTTGGTGAAGTGTCTGTTCAAATTCTTTGCCTATTTTTTTTTTCTTGGTTGCTTGTTTTCTCATTTTTCGGTTTTAAGAGTTCTTTATAAATTCTGGATAAAAGTCCCTTATCAGATATATGCTTTGCAAATATTTTCTCCTTGTCTGTGGCTCATCAGTTTATTCTCTTGCGTCTTTTGAAAAGCAGAAATGTTTTAGTTTTGATAAAGTCAAATTTATTAATTTGTTCTTTGTGACTTGTTCTTTTGCTGTCATATCTAAGAAAACTTTGCCTAATCCAACATCACAAAGATTTTGTCCTATAGGTTTTATAGTTTGAGGTTTTATGTTTAGGTTTATGATCCATTTGAGGTAATTTTGCACATGGTAGGAAGCATGGCTTGAGGTTCTTTGTTCTTTTTCTCGCATATGGATATCCAATTGTTCAATTGCCATTTATTTGTTGAGATTATCCTTTCTCTACTGCGTTTCCTTTGTACCTTTGTAAAATATCAGTGATCTGTATCTTTGTAGGTTTATTTCTTGAATGTTTTCTGTTTCACTGGTCTATTTGTCTACCTTGATGCCAAAACTACACTCTTAATTACTATAACTTTATGTTATAGTGGAATGGCTCCCCAAAGATATCCATGCTGTAATCTCTGAAACCTGTGAATTTGTTATGTAACATTGGCGAAAATGACTTTTTAAAACAATTATTTATTTTATTTATTTAGTTTTTGAGACAGAGTCTCATTATGTTGCCCAGGCTGGAGGGCAGTGGTGCAATCTCGGATCACTGCAGGCTCGACCTCCTAGGCTCAAGTGATCCTCCCATCTCAGCCTCTTGAGTAGCTGGGACTACAGGCACGTGCCACCACACCTGGCTACTTTTTTGATTTTTTTTTTTTTGTACAGATGGAGTCTTGCTATGTTTCCCAGGTTGGTCTCAAACTCCTGGTCTCAGGCAATCCTCCCACTTTGGCTTCCCAAAGTGCTGGGATTACAGGCTTGAGTCACTGCACCTTGCTGGCAAGAAGGACCTTGCAGATGTAAATAAAGTTACGGACTTTAAAATAGGGAAATTTTCTTGGATTGTTTGGGTGTGCCCAATCTAATCACATGAACCCGTAAAGCAGATAGCTTTCTGCAGCTGAAGTCAGAGAGATAAGGCGATAGAGTCAGGTGGGAGAGATGCAGCAGACAGATGCGAGAAATCAGAGACATCCCAAGAGTAAGAAGGATTCCACACACTGTTGCTGTCTCTGTGATGGAGGAGTCCACAGAAAGGACCAAAGAGGACTCTAGGAGCAAAGAGTGGCTTCCAGCTGACAGCCAGCAAGACAACAAGAACCCCATTTCTGTAACTGCAAGGAACTAAATTCTGTCAACAGCCTGAATAAACCTGGAAGTGGATTCATAGCCCAACTGAACTACTGACTTACAGGAACTGTGACTTAATAAATTTGTGTTGTTTTAAAGGTCTGTGATAATTGTTATGGCAGCAATAAAAATTAATATGCTTTATGATGTCTTGAAATCAGGTAGTGTTAGTCCACCTTTTTCCTCTTTTTCAAAGCTGTGTTGGCTGTTTTCAAATTTATTGGTGTAAAGTTTACAATATTCCTTTAAATCACCTTTAATATCATTTAAATATCATAATACACCCCTAGTTATCCTTTTAATAGAATCAGTAGTGATGTTACCTCTCTCATTCCTTTTTTTTTTTTTTTTTTTTTTTTTTTTTTTTTTTTTTTTTTTTTTTTGAGACGGAGTCTCGCTCTGTCACCCAGGCTGGAGTTCAGTGGCCGGATCTCAGCTCACTGCAAGCTCCGCCTCCTGGGTTTGCGCCATTCTCCTGCCTCAGCCTCACGAGTAGCTGGGACTACAGGTGCCCGCCACCTCACCCAGCTAGTTTTTTGCATTTTTTAGTAGAGACGGGGTTTCACTGTGTTAGCCAGGATGGTCTCGATCTCCTGACCTCGTGATCCGCCCGTCTCGGCCTCCCAAAGTACTGGGATTACAGGCTTGAGCCACCGCGCCCGGCCACCTCTCTCATTCCTAATATTGACCATTTATGCTGTTCCATCTGGTAATTCTTTGTCAACTCTGTAAACCAAAACTAAAATTCTAAGCCCCTCACCCATCTGAATGGACCCCTTCTCTCAGCCAAGAGTATTCCAAAGTTAACCTGAAAAACTAGTTTAGGTCATCATGGGAAGGAGGAGTAGGACATGCCCCATTATGCCCTCCTCTCTTTTAGAATTCTGGCACAGCTGACCAGTATTAACATTAAAACAGACCTTAAGGCTGACAAAGCAGACTCTTTGTAATAAGAAGATATCAAATTCCAGCCTGACTCTAGTATAGCATCACATGACAGATAGCATGCCCTGAAATAAATCAAAGTATTTTACCCCAAATTATGTTTCTTTGCCATATCTTGAAATAGTCCTGCAAAGCTGTCTCTTATGGGGAAAATCTACACTCTGAAGAGAATCCCCTTCCTTTTCCAGGCCTTTTCCCTGATCCAGGAGAGAATCAACTCTGGTAAGAAACATTTACAATCTATTCTCTCTGAAGCCTGCTACCTGGAGGCTTCATTGGCATAATGGGAACCTTGGTCTCCACAACTCCTCCTTTACCCAGACATTCCTTTCTATTGATTCTGTCTGCATAATGGAAACCCCGGTGTCCACAACCCCTTATCTTAACCCAGACATTCCCTTCTGTTGATTCTAGGTCTTTAAACAATAACTTAACTCTTTCAATCAATTGCCAATCAGAAAATCTTTGAATCTACCTATAACATGGAAGGACCCCCACACTTGGAGTTGTCCTGACTCTCCTGACCGAACCAATGTACATCTTACATGTGCTAATTGATGTCTTATGTCTCCCTAAAATGTATATAACCAAACTGTACCCCAACCACCATGGGCACATGTTCTCAGGATCTCCTGAGGGCTGTGTCACAGGCAATTGGTCACTCATATTTGGCTCTTAATATATCTTTTCAAATACTTTACAGAGTTTGACTCTTTTCATCAACAACACCCATCTCATCTCTGAATCACTCCAAAGAAGGGGCTCCACAACCACTTCTGTTAACTTGTCAGTGGATTAGTTCTGTAGTTGTCACAGGATTCCTGGGGGGTTGCTTTTCTGGCTGGAAACCTCTGTGGCCAGTAGCACCTTTGCCCAAGTTTTGCTCGGGCCTGTTGGGCTGGTTTCACCCACTTAGCCTGTCAGGCTGTGCTTGGCTCATGCTATTGCCCTGGACCCCACACCTGCCAAGGGCAAACCAGGCATGGAACAGAGAGAGGTGTGTGAGCAAGTGAGCATGGGGTCCAGCCACTGCACACAGTCAAGCAGGTTGGCTGCTGCAGTGGGACAGGCAACTCCAGCTGCCAGCATGGATGCTGGCTCACTGCAAGGCTGCAGCTGGACCAAGCACATCACAAGCAGCTTCCATGGCTGTCACTGGGGAACAGTGGTGCCTGGAAGTTTGGAGACTCCAGGAACCACAGGACCCCAAAGAGGAAGTCACAGTCCTGGCTCAGGGAGCACCCATGTCTGGGATCCCTGAAAGGCTGCAGCTCTTCTTTCCTTTTCCACCTGCAACGTGGCGAGCAAGTGATGTGTTTCAGCTCTGTTTGTGTTACAACTCTTTCAACTCTGCCATTCGGCAGCTCCCGAGTTCTTGTCTTGTGTCCAGGAAGAATGAGGTACATGGACGAGTGGAGGGTGAGCAAGGTGAAGAAGAGCTTTATTGAGTGACCGAATAGCTCAGAGGAAACCCTGGAGTGGGTAGCTCCTCTCTGAAGGCAGGTCATCCTGTTGAGTGTTCAGCTCTCAGCAGAGAGGAGGCCCTGAAGTGGGTAGCTCTTCTCCAAGTAGGTTATGGTGATGTCTCCCAGAGTCTGGCTGAGTCCAGGGTTCTCATGGGCCTCAGAGGGGAGGAAGTGTGTGCTGACTGGTCCATGGGCAGCCATGGGTGGGCCCAGGAAAAACATCACCAGTTCCCCCTCCGGTCAGCAGGACTGGAGGCCTTGCTTCCAGGCTTCAGGCCTTTCCCAGCCTGAAGGTAGGGCTTCACCAGGGACCCACTGCTTTCTACCCTAGAGCCTGTCTCTTATGGTTTTCTATGGTGCCCAAGTTGTTCATGCCAAGAAGTGCCTGCAGGCCAGTGTGGAGCTGCCCTTAGCACCCCCTCGGCCTCCCTCCCGTGCTGGTCAGTGCCCAAAGTCTGGAGGTGTCTGAGGTGGCAGGGGGCTGGCATGTCAGCACTGTCTAGGCTGTGATAGCACCTGGGCTTGGCCCCAACCTTGCCCTGAGATTGGAGCGGGCACTGGGAGTGTGGAGAAGCCAGGCAGAAGGAGCAGATCCCTCTGAGCCTGTGGGGGGGACAGGTGTCTTCCTGGGACGCTGAGAGTGCAGAGATGCCCAGGTCTGTAGCTGTGACTTGGGTGGTTGCAGCTATGCCCAGGAGGGTGGGGATCCTACCTGCTCCCAGCCCCCAAGAACACAGGGAGGCCTGGGTCTGGAGCCATGGCAGGGCAGCTGCAGCAGCTCCCTCCCCACCAACTTGGAAGGGACGGGGCTCCTGCTCGTCCCTGGCTCCCACCAGCTCCCTGTAGCTTGCAGCCCCGGCTGTACCTCCCCACTGTAGCCAGCATCTTGGCAATAGCTACTCCAGATGAGTTGCTGCTGCCATCATAGTCGCTCTGGTTCATCTGGCTCTCTCTGATAGTCTTAGCACCTGGAGTGTAAATAGGGCAACCTAGTCCTGCTTATGCTTCCTAAAATCCTAGGCTCCTTCATCTTCTTATGCCAGCTGGAGTATGGGCTCCCTTAAAGCAGGAAATAGTGCTGAGGTTCCTTCTTTTTCTTACATCCCTCTTGGTGCAGTGTACTACCAACCTGGGGATGTGATAGGTATATGATGTATAAGTGAGGATTGGTTCTTTCCTCCTATAGTAAACATTTATGTTTTTGACCTGATTCCATTAATGTCCAAGTTGAGCTTTCTGTTTCAGAGCACATCCAATTTTTCATGAATATTTATAGAGATTACCTTTAATCACATGAGAGTATCCATTAGGGCAAGTTGCCCTCAGAGAAAATTACAGGGGCATGTGGGTTCTCTTCCCTATGGTGGTGGGTAGTGGAGCCACACTGAGGATTCCTTCTCTTTCTCCTGCCCATCAGCCCAAGACACTTAATATCACTCGTGTCCGTGTGAAGAGACCACCAAATAGGCTTTGTGGGAGCAACAAGGCTGTTTATTTCACCTGGGTGCAGGC
>NC_045445.1:99532533-99537158 GCF_002776525.5 Piliocolobus tephrosceles | reverse complement strand
TTCAGGCCATCTGGGCATATACGTGCAAGTCACAGGGGATGCGATGGCTTGGCTTGGGCTCAGACGCCTGACACTTCATATGAGGCTGCATGATTGCTTCTTTGTGTTTGAAGATGTCAAATTTCTTTCAGGCACTCACCTGCATCTTCTATGGGGACATGGGCTGTAAGAGCACAGGATTTAAAGAATCCTTAAAGTTGTTTGAAAATAGTTCTTGGGGCTGGGCATGGTGGCTCACACCTGTAATCCCAGCACTTTGGGAGGCCAAGGTGGGTGGATCACCTGAGGCTAGGAGTTCGAGACCAGTCTGGCCAACATGGTGAAACCCCATCTCTACTAAAAATACAAAAATTAACTGGCACACAGGCATGTGCCTGTAATCCCAGCTACTTGGAAGGTTGAGGGATGAGAATTGCTTGAGTCTGGGAGAAGGAGGTTGCAGTGAGCTGATATTGCACCACTGCACTCCGGCCTAGGTGACATAGTGAGACTCTGTTTCGAAAAAAAAAAAAAAAAGAAAAGAAGAAAGAAAGAAGGAAGGAAGGAAGGAAGGAAAGAAAGAAAGAAAATAGGTCTGGAGCCTCAGTTTGGCCACAGAACTGGTTATGTGACATTGAGTAAGTTTTATACATCATATGTGCCTCAGTTTCCTCATTTGTTGAGTGAGATATCTAGCCTAGGACAATCTTAAAGCTAACAGCCTTCAGTTCCCATGTTTTATCTTCCAACATCAGCAACAAAAGCAGGAAGCCTCAGCACCCTGATATTTGCAGGAGTTTCTGGCCTGAGCCCCCATGATTTCTGGCTAAGCCATCCGAGGATTCTGCTTCTCTTTCAAACAGCTTCATCTTCCACCAGATTTTAATCTGAATGCCCAATAAAGTCAAATAGAGTTGGCCTCTGGAATGAAAATACTGTTACAAGTGGGAGAGAAACTGGAGGATGAGTACTGCTAGAACATGAGAAATCTCTCTTGTGGGATTTCCCCCTGCACAGTTATTAAAGTTTTGAAGGGCACCAGAATATGCCACTGCAAAATATGCCTCTTTGGCAGATACATTATTTTGTGCTAAAGACCATTGATAACCAGCAGATGCAGGAAAAGCTCTTTATGTCCCCTTAACTGCCTAAAAATAGGCATTTATGAAGTGTCATGTTTATGGAAACAAAAGAAAAACAAAGGTTGATGATTAGAAAAACTTTACACCCAGATTTTTAGTCCAGAGGGCAGTCATTCAAGGCTTTTAGGTGTTGGACCGGAAGCATCTTTAGATGAAAGAGTGGGAATAGGCAGTGGCAATCCACTGATTTTTCTGACTTTCAGTGTCACAGTCATGGTTTTTTCTCAGAGCAGAGCATGAACGGATCTAGCTTCAGCTTGCAGGGCTTTTTAGATAGTCCCAATAAGGACCTGGGCAGTCAGGTCTTAGTTTTCAGTGGCATCAAGTCAGAGGGGTGAGAGAATAATTAGAAATGTTATTTACTGACAAAAAGCATAGAACAGCAGGATCCAGTTTACCAAGGGGTAAAAAGACAAAACAAAACAAAACAAAATGTTCAAAGATAGTGAACATGGCTAGAATTTGACAACCCACAAGGGTGTGCTATAGTTTCTCACAGAAATAGAATTTTTCTCTCTATAATCACTCTCATTTCTATCAAAGATCACCAAAGGAAGACTAATTTGCTTACAAAGTAAGTCTTGTCTCATTAAACTTGGCCTGGTAAGTGCATAAGTGCAGCAAGAATAGTGACTGACCGTATAGGCTCCTTTAAGTCTGCTTTGCTGGATCTTTTATAAGGAATCTCAGAGTAGTCTTTCATTGATTGGTTGATTGATTGAGGTAAGGTCTCACTCTATCACCCAGGCTGGAGGGCAGTGGTGCAATCTTGGCTCACTGCAACCTCTGCCTCCTGGGCTCAAGTGATTCTCTCACCTCCACCATGCCCAGCTTATTTTTGTATTTTTGATAGAGATGGGTTTTGCCATGTTGCCCAGGCTGGTCTTGAATTCCTGAGCTCAAACGATCTGCCTGACTTGGCTTCCCAAAGTGCTGGGATTACAGGTGTGAGGCACCAAATATATATATATATATACACATAGTATATATATATATATTTTACACACGCACACACACACACATAGTTTTACTCTTGTTGCCTAGGCTGGAGTGCAATGGCACAATCTTAGCTCACTGCAACCTCTGCCTCCCGGGTTCAAGCAATCCTCCTGCCTCAGCCTCCTGAGTAGCTGGGATTACAGGCATGTGCCACCATGCCCAGTTAATTTTGTATTTTTAGTAGAGACGGGGTTTCACCATGTTGGCCAGGCTGGTCTCAAACTCCTGACCTCAGGTGATCTACCCACCTCAGCCTCCCAAAGTGCTGGGATTACACACATGAGCCACCAATATACTTGTCAATATATTGGCAAGTTTTCCAATATATTTTAAGATTCTTGGACCTGTCAGTAAGTGGCCTTCCTTATTCATCTGTAAGAAGAGGGATCCTGTAAGTCAGGTACCAAGCCGGTGTTCCAAGAGGGCTTTGTAAACATTGGCTCCATAAAGTCAACCTTAGTGCCTTATATCTGTCTGGTCTTATCTGATTCTATGTTCCTTATTCTTAAATATGACATTCCATTCAAATCCTTGGTAATATAACCAGTGTTTCTAATTTTGTCCTGTTTTAAGAACAGATTCTTATTGAACTTATGCAAATGACTATATTATCTTGTATCCTATTACAGAACAGATCCTTATTGAACATATGCAAATAACTATAGTACCATGAAAATAATATTTAATAAGAGTTTCTGAATTCTGGAAGGATGAGACAGGGAGAAAAATAAATTTTTTCTTTTCACTTACAAAGATATAAGCTATCAAATTGTTGTAAGTTATAAATAGTTTAAGAGAAAAGAGAAAAAGGGTTTTCTTAAATCTGGAAAATAAAACACTAAAGAACCTACAATGTTTCAAAAAGAAAGTCATAAAAATTATAATCATCTTCATCAGTTTATTCAGGGCCATGTAATTAATTTTTGTCCCACTTGATCTTGGGTTAGCAGCTTTATAAAATCACAAGAATTTTTTTTTTTTTTAAACCGGAGTTCTGGGAATTTTTACTCAGATTTTTTTTTTTTTTTTTTAATGGAGTCTTGCTCTGTCGCTCATGCTAGAGTGGAGCAGTGCATTCTCTGCTCACTGCAACCTCCACCTCCTGAGTTCAAGCGATTCTCTTACCTTAGCCTCTGGAGCAACTGGGATTACAGGCACCTGCCACCATGCCCGGATAATTTTTAGTTTTAGTAGAAGCAGGGTTTCACCATGTGGCCAGGCTGGTCTCGAACTCGTGGCCTCAAGTGATCTGCCCTCCTCGGCCTTCCAAAGTGCTGGGATAACAGGTGTGAGCTGTAGTGCCTGGCCAAGTTCAGTGGAATGATCTTAAAGTTATCAGAAATCCATACTTTGAAATACTTGTCATAGTCTTTTGTTTGAATCCTTTTGAAGATGGAGCACTTTTGTTTTTTGCTTACAGGTAATTGTAAAATCTATCAGAGAAAAACCAAAATAATAATTGTCTGTGAATGACAAAATACTTAAAATAGCCATGGCTAAAGATCTAACTCATTATAATGCAATTGATGATGAAATTTGGTTATTTCTGTGACATAGGATATTTTAACATAATATCTGGAATTAGGACTAATATCATACTGAAACATATAGATGGTAAAGACATTGACAAATTTTTAGGAATATTATACAATTTCTGAAACACTTGTACATGTGTATGTTTTGATTTTTTCATAGAGGCGTAGGTCTTACTGTGTTGCCCAGGCTGGTCAAACTCCTGGCCTCAAGTGATCCTCTTGTCTGGGCCTCCCAAAGTATTGGAATTACAGGCCACCATGCCCAGCCTGAAACACTTACATTAATAACATAGATATTTACAAATATAACCTAAAGAAGGTTAAGCATCAGTTCATATTTCACAATGATTCCCATATAATTTAACATATTAAATAAATCTAATTAGTTTAGCATTTCTCTTTTACAAGGTGATAGAACAAGTCCTTCGAGATTTTACAGGGGCCCTCTGGGAAATCTCAGTCAGTTTGAGGCAAAAAAGGATTTCATTTAGAATTTGATTTGGGGAAGTTTGTAAAAAAATGTCAAAAGGTTTGAACACCTGATTATATGAGATCATATGAGATCATATGAGATTAAAAAACCTGATTATATGAGATAATACTCAGTTATCTATTTAAACCAAAATGACAATAAAAGATTTCAAAGGCAAGTATAGAAAGTAACGTATGTATAAAAAATTGCTTAGCTCTTTCAATACTGAGAAAATTCCATTTCATTAAGTAATCAAAGGCTTGATAAAGACAATATGAAGCACAGAAAATAACTTTTTTTTTTTTTTTTTTTGAGGCGGAGTCTCGCTCTGTCGCCCGGACTGGAGTGCAGTGGCCGGATCTCAGCTCACTGCAAGCTCCGCCTCCCGGGTTTACACCATTCTCCTGCCTCAACCTCCTGAGTAGCTGGGACTACAGGCGCCCACCACCTCGCCCGGCTAGTTTTTTTTGTATTTTTAGTAGAGACGGGGTTTCACCG
>NC_045445.1:99496578-99532433 GCF_002776525.5 Piliocolobus tephrosceles | reverse complement strand
TGGTCTCGATCTCCTGACCTCGTGATCCGCCCGTCTCAGCCTCCCAAAGTGCTGGGATTACAGGCTTGAGCCACCGCGCCCGGCCAGAAAATAACTTTTAAAAACTTTTATTGATACATAATAACTGCACATATTTGTGGGGGACAGGTGATATTTTGATACATGCATACTTAGTTCAAGTCAGGGTACTTAGGACTTCTATCATGTCAAACATTTATCATTTCTTTGTGTTAGGAATATTTCAAATCTTCTCTTCTAGCCTTTGTTTTTTTCCTTAACACAGGGTCTTGATCTGTTGCCCAGTCTAGAGTGCAATGGTGCCATCATGGCTCACTGCAGCTTCAACTGCCCAGTCTCAACTGATCCTCCCACCTCAGCCTCCTGAGTAGCTGGGATCACAGGCATATGCCACCATGCCTAGCTAACTTTTTAAATTATTTGTAGAGATGAGGTCTCACTATATTGCCCAGGCTGGTCTTGAACTCCTGAGCTCAAGCGATCCTCCCGTGTCAGCCTTCTAAAGTGCTGGAATTATAAGCATGAGCCACCATGCCTGGTCACTTCTAGCTGTTTTTGAAATATACAAAAAATTGTTAACTATAGTCACCCTACTGTGTTTTCAAACACTAAAACTTGTTCCTTTTATCTAAGTGTATGTTTGAAATTATTTGAAAAGACACAGAATCATTGTTTTCTATTACTTACTCAATAGGTAAAGAAAACCTCCTTACAATAATCCAATTTTTTCATTTTAATAGAGAAAGAAATTCAAATTATAGTTTTGTATAGTACATTATTGATATTAAATCTAATTTTAAAAACTCTTATAATAAACTCATTCAATTAAAATAGATGACAATTTAATTGTCATTAAAATGACAAGCTGAAATGACAGGCTAAGGCCTGTTCTACCACAGGAGATAAGATTCTCTCTCTGTGTGTCTCTCTGTCTCTTTCTTTACATTTTATATCCATTTCAGGTTTTGTGTTTTTGTCCTTTATTTTCCCCTTTCAAAACAAAATTTAAGTAACCCCTAAACTAGAACAAAATTTCTCTCCTTTTCCCTTAACAAAAATGCACCCTTCATACCTCATATCTTTCCTTACCGAAGCACATCTTACTTTCCTTGCACACTTTGCATATAGAAATTTTTTCTTTATCCTTATTATTCCTGGTAGTTAAATATATTGATTAGAATTCTTAACCCTTAGTAGTCTTCATTCTCAGTTAAAATTAGAAAGCAAGGAAGTGTAAACTGTCATATACCAACATTTTGTAGTAGATTAGCAAATTTATGGATACACCCTTTCATAATTCCTAGAGATATACGCTTTCTTGTAGTATAATTTTTTGATGTGGCAAAGGATATTTTTAGCAACAGGTTCCAATATCTTTAGTAGCTCTGTAAAAATTAAGAAACCAAAAGTAGATGAATTTAAACTTATGTTTAGCAATTGATATTGCAGTGTTTTATATTATTTGTTAATGATCTAGATATTCAATGATTATCTATCATTTAATGTAACTTAGTATACTTTTAGGATTTCAAGTTACCAAAAAGATTTTGGAACCATTTTCAAGCAAACATATTATAAAACATGTAATAGACTGGGCGAGGTGGTTCACGCCTGTAATCCTAGCACTTTGGGAGGCTGGGGGGGGGGAGGGCAGAAGATCTGAGGTCAGGAGTTCAAGACCAGCCTGGCCAACATGATGAAACTCTGTCTCTACTAAAAATACAAAAAAAAAAAAAAAAAGGAAAAAAAATTGCTGGGCGTGGTGGTAGGTGCCTTAGTCCCAGCTACTCGGGAGGCTGAGGCAGGAGAATTGCTTGAACCCAGGAGGTGCAGGTTGCAGTGATGTGAGATCATACCACTGCACGCCAGCCTAGGTGACAGAGTGAGACTCTGTCTCAAAATCAATCAATCAATCAAGAAAACATACAATAGTTATTGTTGGAAGGTTTATTTATAAACTTTTATCCCACTTATATTCATTTAATTCACTTGTTAACAACTATGCATGAATTGTTCATGAAAATTTCACAAGGCGTTAAGCAAAGCTAGCTATCATCTTAAGTTCTTTTTCTTGCTGACCAATTTTATAACACATGTATATTAGGCAAGTATCAAACATTACAGAACAAAGCACCCAAAAAATTAAACATATGGCTCCCCAGATTTGTTTTTACTGGTGTGCTTGATAAACACAAGCAATTTATTTATTTATTTATTTATTTATTTTGAGACAGGGTCTCACTCTGTTGCCCAGGCTGGAGTGCAGTGGCGCCATCATGGCTCACTGCAATCTCCACCTCCTGGGCTCAAGTGATCCTTCCACCTCAGGCTCCCTGGTAGCTAGGACTATGGGTGCATGCCACCACACCCGGCTAATTTTTGCATTTTTTGTAGAGAGGGGGTTTCACCTTGTTGCCCAGGCTGGCCTTGAACTTCTAGCCTCAAGTGATCCTCCTGCCCCACCCACCAGCAATTTGTTTTTATTGTACATTTGGTTTTTAGCTTAAATTTATAATTTTTAAATCTTAAATACCTGGTAGAGGTAATATAACATTATTTAACCTGTAAACCCAAGAGAATAAAATCACATGTCTGTATAATATTTAATGCCATCAACCCTGAAGACATGCTGTTTTTATTTAACCAATAATCTTTTTTTTTTTTTTTTGAGGCAGTGTCTCATTTTGTTGCTCAGGCTGGAGTACAGTGGAACAGTTATGGCTCACTACAGCCTCGGCCTTCCTGAGCTCAGGTGATCCTTTCACCTTAGCCTCCCACCACCACGCCTGGCTAATTTTTGTATTTTTTGTAGTGATGGGGTTTCACTAGGTTGCCCAGGCTGATCTCAAACTCCTGGGCTCAAGCGATCCTCCCTTCTCAGTCTCCCAAAGTGCTGAAATTACAGGTGCAAGCCACTACACCTGACCTAACCAAAAATCTTAACTCAGCAATTTTAACCTAACTTTATTTACCAAAGATTATCCTAGATTCTGTGAATTAAAAATAAAATGGATTGGATTCTAGTTTTCTAAGAGTTCTAGAAATGCTTAATTTACATAAGTGTTTAATTTATTTTAGGCCAATTAAAGCAGAGCTCTTTTACAGGATTTTATGAGTTAATTTTGACAGTACTATTGCAAGGTAGAAAATACCACATATACATAGCATATATACATACATACATAGACAAATGTACAGGCAAATGCAAATAGAGATCTTATAGCTTTCATTTAAAATTTTTAGCTATGAATCAGGCAAAAGTAGTAATAAAAAGCTCACTAGTTTATATACAATAGTCAAATCCAAATTGTGTTTTTGGCAGATGGACAAATTAAGGTTACCTGTTTAATAAGGGTATAGCCGGGCGCGGTGGCTCAAGCCTGTAATCCCAGCACTTTGGGAGGCCGAGACGGGCGGATCACGAGGTCAGGAGATCGAGACCATCCTGGCTAACACGGTGAAACCCCGTCTCTACTAAAAATACAAAAAACTAGCCGGGCGAGGTGGCGGGCGCCTGTAGTCCCAGCTGCTCGGGAGGCTGAGGCAGGAGAATGGCGTAAACCCGGGAGGCGGAGCTTGCAGTGAGCTGAGATCTGGCCACTGCACTCCAGCTCGGGCGACAGAGCAAGACTCCGTCTCAAAAAAAAAAAATAAATAAATAAAAATAATAATAAGGGTATAAATAATACCTCATTAAACCTCATTAGCTGGGACCACAGGTGCACCCCACTATGTCCGGCTAACTTTGCATTTTTTTGTAGAGATGGGCTTTTCACTACGTTGCCCAGGCTGGTCTCGGACTCCTGGGCTCAAGGGATCAATCTGCCCTGGCCTCCCAAAGTGCTGGGATTTCAGATGTGAGACCCCGCACCAGGCCTGGATGTTTACGTTTTCAAAATATGGTAAGATTTATAACTCCAAGAGACAGAGAAAAGTTGTAAATTTTCTCTGAGAAGGGATTTAGGGGCACATTTGCTTACTGTTGGCAACCCAGGGCAATTGTTACTTACGTTTTTTAGAAAGTGCAGATTTCTTTGTGGTGGGGGTCCAAAATGCATCCACAATGGGAATTGCGTGGGAATGCCTGGAGCTGATGGGGACTGGTTATAGAGTAAGGGGCAGTAAAACAACCTTGCTGTGTATTCTTGGGGGGTCAGAGGTTGGGGGACTTTGTTAGCTAGTTGCTGGCTATCAGTGTTTGTATAAGTCCCACACCTTCCCGAGTGTCTTTTGTAATTCGTGACTTTTATTCTAAGTCTGATTTCTGCTTCCTAATCTAGTTAACGGGGTTTTTGCTCTCAGAAGTGCACTCTCCCATTTCTTTTTTTCTTCTTTGCATCCGATCTTTCCATAGGTACCAAGAGGATATTTGTTTCGGATGAGAGCTCTCTAAAGATTATTTTAGATGTCAAACCAAAGGATCTGTGTCTGGCCATCAGTGGATAGGACCTCTGAATGATACACCTACTCCCAGAAACCGTAAAGCCTTTTGATGGAAAGACCCAGAGGCAAATTTCCAGGCTGAGAATAAGTTTTTACCATGGACAAAAGAGACATCCCTGAAATGGGTGCAGATGATGTTGCCCCTGTGATTCCGAATAGGTCACTCCCAAAGATAGACATGGAATATGAAGACATTCGTTGTCACAGGTGGTAAAGAAACTCCAGTCTTCCACAAAAGTGAGACACCTTTAATCACAGACCACTAATCTGTGACACCAGGTAGGCAATACTAGGATAGGACTTTCCCTAGCACAAATAGGCGGCAAAGAGAAAAGATGCAGACTCAGCTCTGAAAACTGGCACAGTTGCTAGGCAAAGTATCTCGGGTCCTCATCCTGATAGCTCACCACCTACAGATGCAAGCCCAACAACCTGCAACTCCAGCAGAAAAACCAGGGAGAACGTGCTCTCACTGGATCCAAGCCAAGCTCTCAAGACACAAGATAAGATGGAAGAAAAATCTCATCTTTTTAAAACATTGGTGACCCACAGCAAAGTTGGTTCAAATGGAAACTGGTCTGGTTGAGAACTGTAAACTCACCAATCTGTGAGACTGACTCAAACAACAGGGTTATAGGATGTATGCCTGCATTTTACCCTATGATTCTTCCTCTTATGACAAATGACACAAAAGACAGAGACAAAAGAATATTGTGGCTACCCTTTGAGAGAGAGATGGATCAATAAGAAATGATCAAAGTCACACAAACCCAGAGAACTAACTTCATACAAATGTTTTCTCCTGTTAATCTAAACTTGGAAAGGAGAAATTTTTATCACCTGGTCTTGACCATAGCCTGGAAATCTGGGATGCTGAGTTCAGGAAGAATTCTTAACTTTCTGCCAGTTTGGTCTGGGCTCCAGAGTTTTACTGTAGCCTCTGGGGTGAGTCAGGGACTTTGTTGGTTTTGTTCTCTGTTGTATCCCTAGCACCTAGAACAGCACTCAGACACATAGCAGATTCTCAGAAAACTCTTGTTGAAGAATGGCTGGAAGCCAGGCACATTGCAAACATCACTAAGATGCACAGATGTCCTCCAAGGTGGGCATTTGAATGAGACTCAGAGAGGACAGGTCACTGCTATGGTTTGAGTATTTGTCCTCTCCAAAATTTATGTTGAAGTTTAATTCCCAATTTGGTAATGTGGAGAGGTGAGACCTTTGAGAGGTGATTGGGCCATGAGGGCTCTGCCGTCACGAATGGATTAAAGGGTTAATGAATTAACGGGTTACCATGGGAATGGGACTGGTGGCCCTATAAGAAGAGGAAAAGAGACCTTAACTAGCACACTCAGCCCCCTTGCCATGTGATACCTATCTGCACCGCCTGAGGACTCTTGGAGAGTCCCCACCAGCGAGACCATCCTACCTAGATGTGCTCCCTCAACCTTGAACTTAGCCTCCAGAACCATAAGAAATAAATTCCTTTTCTTTATAAGTTACCCAGTGTCAAGTATTCTGTAACAGCAACACAAAACCACTAAGACACCAGGCAAGTGGAACAGCATTGACTTACCCAAGAAGAGACACTGGGCTCGCCAGGTAGCATCAGTTTAGCTAATTAATTATGAACACTCTTGCTGTTGTTTAGGTATTTAGTGCTGGGGATGTGCTAACTGCTTTTTGGAAATTTTCTAACTTAATTCTCACAATATCTTTTGAGGAGGTGCTGGCCCCATTATGACCTCTGTTTTACAGATAAAGCAACTGGGGCACAGAGATCATATGTGATCTTGCTTCCAGGTCACTCAACTAGTGGATAATGAATTCAAGGCTCAAACCCTGTCTATCTGTGGCAGAAGCCGTTGTCCCGAGGGCCTTATAACTCTCAATGGGCAGCTGGGCTCTGTTACAGACACTTTACCTGTGCTAAATCATTTCATCTCCACAGTAACACTGTCAGGAAGGTGCCTTTATTTTCCCATTTTACAGAGAGTAAAACTGAAGCACAGAGAGTTTAGGCAACTTGCCCAAAATTAAATAGTTGGGAAATGGATTAAAACCATGGAAGTCTTTCAGCACTTTATGGGTTCTTATGGAGGCTTCATTATGATTAAACCATTGACCATTGGTGATCGACTCAATCTCTAGCCCCTCTCTCCTCCTTAGAGGTTGCAGGTGGGGAGGAAAGTCCTAACCCTCTAATCCTGCCATAGTTTTCCCGTGACCAGCCCATCCTGAAGCTACCTAGCACTCTCAGCCACCAGTCATATTATTAGCATACAGAAGACATTCATCACTCCAGAGATTCCAAGAGCCTTGTGTTAGGAACCGGGGACTAAGACCAAATATTATAACAAAAGATGCTTCTACCATCCCTGTCACTCAGGAAATTACAAGGGTTTTAGAAACTCTGTGCCAGGAACAGGAGATGAAGTCTAAATATGCATTTCCTATTATATCAGAATATCATGGTTGGTTTTCAGCTGGTACAGAGGGTACAAAAGGTGCAGCAGGTACAGACTCTAGCAGTGACCGTCATGAGTATCTCAGAGGAGTGGCTGGATCTCTCTGCTACCCCCTTCTCCCCACCCCCCTCACAAATTTAACCCTTGATTTTGATTTTGGTGACAAAGTGGAGTCTTCTTTTTGTTTGACAGTTTAATAATCACTGTGTTGACCAAAATTAAGGCTGTTGAGGCAGAAATAATTTCATAAAGGTTTATTGGAAGTCAAATGTGAGGACTGACCTGGGAAGACACACCAACAAAAAGTTGGTGTTAAGAGTCTGTTACAAGTTGGAAGGCTTTGATAAGAAAGCTTAGGGGAAAGGAGGGGGATTTCTCAGTTGGAGTTGTCATTTTTCATTGGAGGTTACAGTACAGCGGTTACAATCATTGGTTAGAGATGACAACAAAGAAGCTAAAAAAATTTATTTTATTTTTTGAGACAGAGTCCCGCTCTGTCACCCAGGCTGGAGTACAGTGGCGCGATCTCGGCTCACTGCAACCTCTGCCTTCAGGGTTCAAGCGACTCTCCTGCCTCAGCCCCCAGAGTAGCTGGGATTACAGGCGCGGGCCAGCACACCCTGCTAATGTTTTGCATTTTTTGTAGAGACAGAGTTTCGCCATGTTGGCCAGGCTGGTTTTGAACTCCTGACCTCAAATGATCCACCCACCTCAGTCTCCCAAAGTGCTAGGATTACAGGTGTGAGCCACCACAACTGGCGGCTAAAATGTTTTATGCACAAGACAATCCATAAAACTTTATGATTTAGAAACAAATCAGTGTCCTTTTCAATGTCAGTTATTGCACTCTTCCAATAATGTTATCTCAAAATTTAAACATCATTCTGACACGCCCCTCCCTCCCCCCTTTTTTTAAGACAGGGTCTGGCTCTGCTGCCCAGGCTGGAGTGCAGTGGCATGATCTTGGCTCACTGCAACCTCTATCTCCCGGATTGAAGCAACTCTTGGGCCTCAGCCTCCTGAATAGCTGGGATTACAGGCATGTGCCATCACTCCTATGGCTAAAATTTTTGTATTTTTAGTAGAGACGGGGTTTTGCCATGTTGTCCAGGCTGGTCTCGAAATCCTGACCTCAAGTGATCCACCTGCCTCAGCTTCCCAAATTGTTGGGATTACAGACCTAAGCCACTGCCTCTGGCCCACTTGTTTATATGTATGTATATATGTAGGTGTGTTAGAGACAAGGTCTTGCTCTGTTGTCCAGGCTGGAGTGCAGTGGTGAGATCATAGCTCAATGTAACCTCCAACTCCTAGTCTCAAGCAGTCCTCCCACCTTGGCCCAGAGTGCTGCAACTGTAGCACCTTGGCCGTTGTTAGATATTATCAATCCTGATAAGATTGAAGTATTTATTCTAAACAGCACTCACTTTAATCTGGGTCTAGTATAGCCAGTTTAGAGGTTAAGATTCTATTTTTAAAACTGGAGTACATAGGGCACAGTGCATGAGTGTTTGGAACTATTGAGACTGTGACTCCAAGGGCCTGTGGGTATTTTCTGCAGGGCCCAGTGCTGTTTGTGTGATCTCACACCAGAAGGCAAAGTTACATTCTGAACTGCCCAGCATCAGACAACTTGGTGCCAGCAGGACAGGGGTCAGCTTCTGTATATCCTTGTGGAATGAATGGCATGCAGGTCCCTGTGGAAGTTTTCTCTCTCTCTCTCTCTCTTTCTTTCTCTCTCTCTCTTGCTCTCTCTAACACACACACACACACACACACCACACACACACACACACACACACGCGCACGCACAACCAGGGATCAGGGGCTTCTGGCAAGCCCCTGTCATTCAACTATTTCTAATGTGTGTTTGTAGAGCATCTGAAACTTTTCTTTCTTTTTGTTTTGTTTTTTTTTTTTGTTTTGTTTTTTGAGACAGAGTCTTGCTCTTGTTGCCCAGGTTGGACTGCAATGGTGCCATCTCTGCTCACCGCAACCTCTGCCTCCCAGGTTCAAGCGATTCTCCTGCCTCAGCCTCCTGAGTAGCTAGGATTACAGGCGCCTGCCACCACACCCAGCTAATGTTTGTATTTTTAGTAGAGATGGGCTTTTATCATGTTGGTCAGTCTGGTCTCAAACTCCTGACCTCAGGTGATCCGCCCACCTCCGCCTCCCAAAGTGTTGGGATTACAGGTGTGAGCCACTGTGCCAGGCCCATCTGACAATTTTCAAATGACTTCCACACATAGCATCTTATTTCACCCACCACACCACAACCCTCATACGTATCCTCATTTTAGCTTTATGGAAACAGATGTGGAAAGGGAGGACTGTGTTATAGGCAGAAGTGACTGAGCCTCAGCCTGAATTCAGGGTGAGCTGTTGTGGGCTCTGTTCTCTACGACACTTGGCCTGTGGCCCCCACACAACCCTGTCTTCTTGTATCCCTCCTCTGTCTCTCCTCTCTGAGCCTCCCTGCCTCCCAGTATCCAATGACCTCCTGCCACTGCTGTGGTTCTGCCTGGTCTCCTGGGGCTGGGATTCAAGGTCTAGAACTTTCCTTTCCTCCCAGCAGCTATAGCCTTCTCTCGTGGCCTTCCAGTTCTCTCTGCAACTAAGGGCTGACAAACAAATAAGCCCTTTCATGTCTTTGTGGGATTGATAATATCTGAAAACATATGGCCTTTAAGACCAATTTTTGAATCTGGGGATAATGTTATTGGGCCAGTGTAAAATTCTTATCCCATGACCTAAATTTCTGATGGTGAAACTCAGGCATTGTGGTTATAGATATGAAGCTGTATGATTGTGTGCATACCAAACCTTTTCTCTACCCAACAAACCTTTTCTTCAGATCTGCTTTGCATTTAAGAACACTTCATCGCACAATTAGTTGCCTGCACTTTGGGGCAGGAAACAATTGTACTATGTAGTTCAGGGGAAGTAAAGGAGGGAGGGGCAAAGAGAGAAAGAGAGAAAGAGAGATTTAGAAAGGCAACTTTCCCCCCAAAGCTTCTCTTCATTGTCTGTAAATAGTGCAATTATAAATGCTAACATTATTTAATTAACTCGCAAATGGGAACCAAATGTAGCATTAGCGAATCGGCCAGTGAGAAGATAGAGGTATTTTTGTGACTTCTCTCCATCAGGCTGTGTGATAGGGACAAGCCATTGGACTTCTCTGAGCTTGTTTCCTCATTTGAAAAATCAGAGCAATGATTCTAACTTCACTAGTGTTTGTGAAGATGAAGCGATATATGAAATGGCATGCTTCACAACCTGTAAATTACTCTGGTAATATGGGGTATGCATCATATACATCAATAAATGAATGTGTCTTCTGTGGGCCCAGCTGGGGTATACCCAAATGCACCATGAAGCCAGCTGCCCCAGCCAATCTCCTCACCAGTGGGCTGAGAGACCTCCCTCTGTTCTTCCCTCCCTTCAGGGATTAGCCTGACACTCACAGAGCTCCTGTAAGCCCCAAGGCTGTGCTTGCAGGCCTGCGGGCTGCAGTAGACTCTGTGTTCTGGGCCACTGCCCTGCGGAGGCCACACTCATTGTTGGGAAGGCCAGGAGCGTCCCAGTTCTTGGGAAAAAAATGTTAGACATGTCTCTAGGAGCCTGTATGATGAACTGGTACAGCCCCCCTGGTGCTTTGCAGACATTGAAGGTCCTGTTTCACTTAATGGAAAGTTTGTGTGGGGGGAATTCTGTCCCCAGACTGAGGGACCCCGCACCAACAGGCAATTTACAGGGGTACATGTCCAGATGCCAAGGGAAAGCAGCCGTCCCTTCTGATCCCATGTTAGTGGGGTGCCTGAGAGACCCTGTGCCTGAGGCCCCAGTACTCCCATCCTGAGCCCTGGGTAAGCACCACACAAATATACAGGGTACAAATGAGAATAGACCCCCAAACTCCCTACTTTCATTTGAAACTCTTTGTAGCAGAGCTGAAAACTGTATATTGACCAGAACATCAGTGGCCTCCAGACTGTCACCATCTGAAACCAGCATTCTGTTCCTGCTGTTTCCCACCCTCCTGAATGAAATCTACAGGATACCCATGAAGGTAGATTTTAAGACACCAGGGCTCTCATCTAGGTGGCATAAGTGACAGATGGCCTTCCAGGTGTGCTGTGGACACTACAGTTGCTCAATATCCTGTACAGCTCCCCATCTTCATCCAGTTCATCATGACCCACTGGTAATCCCTTGCTTACAAGATATCTGAGAACAGGGGACAGAGTAGACTGGATTGCACGGAACTTGGGAACTGTGGAAGTTTGTAGAAGAAACTGAATTGGGGACATATTGCATTTAATGTGATTTCAGGACATCTGAATGGGAACATCCAGGTAGCGATATAGGATGGGAGCTTGGGAGAGAAACATAGTCCTGTCCTTGGGCTAATCATAGCCTGAGCATAAAGAATCTTGGAGAGAGCAGAGAATGAATGAAGAGACTTAAGGAACGCATTGATTTCAGGTTCAGAAGAGACCAATGTTAACCCAGTGAACCAGCAAAGGAGGGAATAGGCCCAAGCCTCCACCCAAGGTTTACTTCAGTTTTATTGAACCAGTGCCTACTAGATGTAGAACTACATTTCACTCTTGCCATGTAAATACCGATTACATTTTTTTCCAGTTATGATGAAGTTTAGAACAGTGTATTTTTAGAGTGTAATTTTGCTTTGACATCCCTATTTTTAATCTTTATTTTTATTTATTTGAGATAGACTCTCACTCTGTCGCCAGGCTGGAGTGCAGTGGCACAATCTTGGCTGACTGCAACCTCCGCCTCCCGGGTTCAAGAGATTCTCCTGCCTCAGCCTCCTGAGTAGCTGGGATTACAGGCTCGCGCCACTATGCTCAGCTAATTTTTGTATTTTTAATAGAGACGGGGTTTTACCATGTTGGCCAGGCTGGTCTCGAACTCCTGACCTTAGGTGATCCACCTCCTCAGCCTCCCAAAGTGCTGGGATTACAGGCGTGAGCCACAGTGCCCGGCCTATTTTTATTTTATTTTATTATTTTTGTAGTTTGCTTTGACATCTCTGTAACCTGCAAGTTTAACTTCCCTTTGGAAACTGCACAGGGCTTTTTTTTCTGTTGCAAAAAAATGTATTTGACTGCTTGAGTAAAATTACAGTTTATCTGTTGTTAATAAGTATTAAATGAAACTGAACTCCTCCCCTTTCCTTTCAACTTTCCAAGAAAGTGCATATAACAGTCCATTTTTTTTCTTCCATACCTAATACAAAATAAACTCTATTCCTGCGCTCTTGATCAAGAAGAAGCATTTACTCTTGTAAGGAACATATGTACATTTGAATGAAAGTGACATTTCTTATTGTATATACAAGAGCATTTACATTTTCTCTACTGAATGTTGTTCAAGATGCTATGCTTAGCAGCCTTGTGAAATTCTAGCACAAATTTTCTATTGTGAATATACCTATACGGCAAAATGTAACGTCTCAGTTCAACTACCAAAACAACTATTGTTTCTCTAAAGAATTCTGCGCGCTTATCACTGTGCAGAAATGTATCAATATTGAAGATGATGCATGTAAAAAGCACAATACAAATAGCAATTCAAAATGGAAATGGTTAAATCTACAAAACAAAAAAAGGTTGAATTTTTGAATAAAAATAAAAAAACAAACCTGTCAAACAACCACACTGTTCAGTCTGTACTTTCAGTCCTTTCCTTAAATCTGTTTAGAGATCTAATGCATCACCGAGGCATTGCGTCAACACCAGATTCATATTAAAGTGGATATAAAAAATAAGTTAATGCCAGATTACAACTTCCTAGCAGGGCAACTTGCAATTGCCATAAATATCACAGCAAGTTTACAGCACTCTAGTTAATTAGTATTTAGTCCACAATACAGAAGACCAAAGTTAATACTTTCATTCCGTTTGCAAAGCAAGGTTATATCGCTAAATAAATAAGCTTTCTTAGAACTCCAAAGTTGAACAAGGTACAAAAGAATGTCTTCATAATGTTGTAATTCATAGATCTGGGGAACCAGAAGGAAGGGGTATAGGGGCAAGGAGTAGGAGGCCACCATAGGTTGTATTCTGAACAGGAATGAATGCTATGTTTCCAGTCGGAGCTGCTTTAACTTGTCCTCCATGAAGCAGGTGAAGCGCAAGTTGGTTCTCTTCTGATTGCTTGCCATTTTCTCCAGTCTGGCCAGAGAAGCAGTGGGCTCTGACTTCTGGAGCTTCTCCAGGTTTCCTGTCAGCCCACTAACAGGCGAGCTGTTTCCAATGTCAAGGCTTCCAGGAATTGGAGGATGCCACCATTCTGAATGACGGAGATCCCGTTGGCCTTCATCGTCAACCCGTTGGAATGCGGTGCTGCATTCTGAAGCTGGAAGGATCCCCACTTCCTGATCTTGCCACCAAATCCTTATGGAGCATTTCTGGGAACTTGATGGGATTGCCTCCTAGAAATGTCATGGGCCCATCCCCAGAGAGCTGCCTACTCTGTCACACAGGGGTGTTATTCCACATGTGAGTGCCCATGTGTACCTTTTGTACCTTTTGTCGTGAAAGCTCTTCCACAAATAGTGCAAGCAAAGGGTTTCTCTCCAGTGTGAGGTCTGCAGGGCACTCAACGCGGAGGAGATTTTGCCACATGTGTTGCAGTAGTGCTACTTAGGAGTTCTCCTGGGCAGAGCCAAGAGCAGAACTGGGGATGTGGCAGAGAAAGACAGAGGCCCAGAAGGGATGTGACTGGTGGGGGTGTCCTTACTGTCCTGAGGAGAAATATGCACAAAGCCATTGATCTCCGTTTTGCTGAGAGATGACAACGAGTTGGCAGGAATCACCACAGAGTTCTGACTGGGGCCAAGGTTTGAACTGGGCTCAAAGAGCTGTGATGGTAGATCTTGCATCTGACGTGTCAACACATGCTGCTTCAAATGACCCTTTGTGGAAAAGCCACAATTGCAAACTGCAAATAAATGGTCTCTCTTTTGTATGATTTCTATACTGAATGACCAAGGCACTCTGTCAAGCAAATATTTCGCCACAAATGCTGCAAGTAGTGTTTCTAAATTTACCTTGGTCTCCGAAAGGGAAGAGGGTCCCCAAAGAATCTTCCTTGATGATTTTCTCTATGTGACTAGATGTCAGATTCAAAGCCCCGTCATTCACTGGAATGAAAGACAAACCAGGCCGGGTGCAGTGGCTCAAGCCTGTAATCCCAGTACTTTGGGAGGCGAGACGGGCGGATCACAAGGTCAGGAGATCGAGACCATCCTGGCTAACACGGTGAAACCCCGTCTCTACCAAAAAATACATAAAACTAGCTGGGCGAGGTGGCGGGAGCCTGTAGTCCCAGCTACTCGGGAGACTGAGGCAGGAGAATGGCGTAAACCCGGGAGGCGGAGCTTGCAGTGAGCTGAGATCCGGCCACTGCACTCCAGCCTGGGCGACAGAGCGAGAGTCCCCGTCTCAAAAAAAAAAAAAAAAAGAAAGACAAACCATTGGCAAATTTGCCTGGGATCACTCTCTGTGGTTTCTCCTCTTTGCTGGGTGACTTATGGAACTCCTGGGTGCTGTTGGATGGGAATAGAGCCTGCATGGAAGATGTAGACTCTGAGATGGCTGGGTTGCCAGCACTTTGGCTCTCCATGTCATCACCCACTGAGGCTGAATTGTTGATCAGGACATCATCCTGGATGGACCCATTCTCCACTGACTTCAGGCTGGTCCGCAGCTGCTCCACTAGGTCAGCATTCATCATCTTCATCTGATTTTTCCAAAGAAGTGATGCTCAACATTTCTAGGGGCAAAGGTGAAGAAGATAAGCTGTCTTGGGAGTTTTCTGCAGACATGGGCATATCAGGGAAGCTGCCCTCAGGACAGTCTTCTATTTTTTCATTGGAGAGTTTGTCTAGGTCATCAACATTTTTCTCATTGAAGGAGCCTGTGTCAGACTCCATGGGCTCGGAGTAACTGTTGGGGACTGGGGTGTTGGAGACCTGGCCTCCCATATGCATTCGAGTGTGCTGCTGCAGGATGACAGTGTTCGTCTGTCAACTTCTGGTAGATGGGGCAGGAATGCTGGGCTCTGAGCAGGGGCACAGTACGATGGACCCTGTAGTGGGTTTTAAGATTCCTTTTTGTGATGAAAACCTGGCCACAGGTCTTACACTTAAAAGGCCCCTCCCTAATGTGTGTCCGATAGTGCATTTACAAGGCACTCTGACAGCTGAGAACTGGGTGGCAGACGATGCATTCACTGGGGTCAGTGGCCTTTTGTCAATGTTTTCTACCAGTGGCTGAAGCTTGGATGTCTCTGATGCCTGGGCTGAGTCCAAGAGTCCCCCAAAAGGAAACTTGGCCTTGAACTGCTTGTACATGAGTGACAACAAAGGGTTGGTGAAGGTGGTGGTGCTTCCCCAGGGGCCCCCAGTCTGCTGCTGGGGAGCTCAGGGCACTACTGCTCACCGTCAGGACTGAGTTGGTGACCACACCGCTCTCTTTGCTTTTGCCACTGGAGGATGGCAGAGTGGACCCTTCAGCTTCCTCCGGGAGCCCACCTAGGTTTCTTGTGGCCTGCTCGGCAACCCTGGAGTCACTTTTGACTAAACCTGTGGGACTGGTGGCAGAATGACTAATAGGGATGGGGGCTGGCTCTTCTGTCTTGATGAAGAGTATGAGGCTTGGGAGGGTTGGGGGCAATGGAAGGCCGACTGAAGTGGTCAGAGTGGCCAGGACTGGTTTGGTGTCTAACCGGCTGGTGACTGGCTTCTCTGGAGGATGGACATGCCGTATGGGATGTGGGTACTCATGGGGATATTGTCCAAATGCTCAGGCACAGGATAAGGGTTCATCTGGGTATGAGTGTATTTCTCTTTGTGGCACTGAAAGTGGACTTTCAGATTCTTCTTGGTGGAGAACCCATTCCCACAGATGTTGTACTTGAACGGCCTCTTTCCAGTTTGGGAATGCAAGTAGATCTGTAAGACACTGTCACTCTCAAAGACCTTTGTGCAGAATCTGCACTTGTGTTTGAAGAATGCTTCATTGGAAGTACTTTTCACTTCAAAGGCAGTGACATTTTGTGGCTTGCTTTTTCTTTGCTGGGCCAAGGCAGACAAGGAGTCTAAATCCTCTGTAGTTGTTCTGATGTCGGGCAAAGGGCTGGGGAAAACCGAGTTAGCGGGGACCAACTGATGTAGAAGTGGATTAGATGCAGGACTTAATAAACTGCTTATTGCAAAAGCTGGTGAGGATGATGATGAGACTGCTGGGTTACTGACATGGGAGACCGCAGCACTTGAAGCCACTTTTTCCAAGGACAGGGTGGTAACTGACACCACCAATATGTTCATATTGGGAGAAAAGCCACTGTTGGATGGAATGATGGTGTTGCCAGAACTACTCTGAAGTAGCTGGATTAGGGGTAACTGTTTCATACCACTAATGCTGGCAGATTGGCTGGTGAGGCTCTGAGCCATTCCAGCTGCTGCTGCCAGCTGCTGAGATAAATGGGAATTTAGCATGGACAAGGGGTTGGCAGATGTTTGTAAAGTACCTTGAGAAGGACGAGAAGATGCTGGCAAGTCTGCATTCTGAGAAGCCAACAGCAATATTTAGTGACAAATCTATTCGATCAGTTGCAACTAGTGGACCTGCTGCTGCTGCAGACCTAGGAGCTGTTCCATGAGGGCTGGGACGGCCAGCTTGCTCCCGGAAGCCCCGCTGCACCTCGCTTTCTGGGAGAATTGGGACACCACCACCTTGGTGCTCTGGAGGTTCTACATGATGACGTTGCTGTTGATCATGGAGAAGTTGCCCAGTGTTGTCAGGTCCCCGAGTTGAGGCAGAGAGGTTGTGATCGCTGAGGTACCTGTGAGGGGAGCTGCTGCTGCTGCCACTTGGGGCAATACTGCTGTGGCTGTGGCTGGAAGTGCTGCTGCCACTTTTGTTAGCTACCAGGGCCTCCACCTCCATGGACTCTTCCCTGTTGAGTCTGTTGTATTCTTAAAGGTCGCTGCAGTCCACTTGATCTGTTTTGTTAACTGTTTCATTCATTTGTTCATCAGGATTATTGGGAGGGACTCTGGGGGAGAAGGTTTCGGGTGGGGAGGCTGGATTTTCATTTACAAATAAAACTAATTGAATAGTACAGTTCTTCTTGTGGAGCAGAAGATGTGATAATTCAAAGAACTTGGCACAGCACCAGCCACAGATGTGGGTGTCCTTGCTCTTAGTGGGGAGACTCGATTGACCCTTTTCTGTGTCTCCACAGATTCAAGTGAATCTCATGCCTTGGCCTCCCCAGTAGTTGGGACTACAGGCACCTACCACCACGCCCTGCTAATTTTTGTATTTTTAGTAGAGAGGAGGCTTCACCACGTTGGCCAGGCTGGTCTTGAACTCCTGACCTCAAGTGATCCACCCGCCTTGGCCTCCCAAAGTTCTGGGATTATAGGCGTGAGCCACTGTACCTGGCCTGCATAGTACTTTTTATTTAATCTTGTCAGCCTAATTTTTTTCTACGACTTTATTGAGTTATAATTGTTATTCAGTAGACTATACATATTTAAAGTGTAGATAATATGATGATTTTTGGCATACGCATGCACCCATGAAACCATCACAAGAATCAAGATAGTGAACATATGCATCACCTCCAAAAGTCTCCTCATGTCCCTTTGTCATCCCTCTATCCCATCCCTTCCTCCTACCTTCCCATCCCCTTGCAACCACTGACTGCTTTCTGTTTGTATGGCCTAGAATTTTATAAAAATGGAACCATACAGTATATACTCTTTTTCATCTGGCTTCATTCATGTAGTGTAATTATTTTGAGATTCATTCATGATGTTGTTGCCAAACACTAAAGGTTCGGCCTAGGTCCAGTTGCTCATCACACAGAAAGCCAATCAATGAGACAAGTGTTGCCCAGGAAAAAAGGCTTTATTGCAGGTGATGTCAACAAAAAGATGAGAGACAAGTCGGAAATCTGTCCCTTCAACTGACTAAAGTTATGGGTTTATATAGCGGGAAAGGAAAACAGGAATCAGAGAGGGTTAAGGAAGAGGAGTTGGTCAATGGGCAGCAGGATGTGTTGATCTCAAAAGCCCCAGCCCCACTGACACCATCTAGGGGCCTATTGGTCAGTCTCCTGAGAAAGGAACTCAGACAAGACAAACGTAAGTTTCTAAAGCTTCAGTTTTACGGGAAACTTGGGCTGGTTTCAAGGTTTCTTTAATGTGCTAACTTTATAGCCCCATCTAGTAAGTCTGAAATTTCCAATTTTATACTCTCATTCTTTTGGCTGAAGTCTCTGATAGCTTTTATAATACATGCCCTCTCGAGAAAGGTAAAATGTAGACATGATCAGGCATGTACACTTTCAGGTGAAGATCTTGTCAGAATTGTTTTTGTGAGAATAGGTTTTGAAGTCTGGTAGGACTAAGTTAGAAAGAATAATGCCTCTAGCGTCTGACAGGTGTCCTTGACAGAAACCAATAAAGCAGCCAAAGGAGGGTCTAACTCCTGAAAACAAATGTTTCAGAACTCCCAATGTTGTAGAGAGCTGGCCCTCTACAGGGCTTTTCTCCATGAACTTCAACTTCCCTGTCACAAAAATCTCTCCATAAACACTCAGCTTCCTTTGGATCTGGGCTGTAAATACTTGCCTGGACTCAAGGATCCCTAACTTTATAATGTACCTTTTATGTAAATACATGTTGACTTGCTGGTTTGTGTATGCATTGCATGTAAGTTCTCTTTTTAAAGCATAGTAAATCTTATAGAATATAAAATATAAATGTTTCTCTACTTTCTAAAATAAGACACTCTATTTAGAATGTTAAGATAGCCCCTGCCTGTTATGTAGAACCATAAGTATCTTGAAAAATTAATTGTTTGTCACATATTTTTAAGAGCTCTGACTGTAATCCTGAAGTAGTTTCTAATGACTGCGAGAGAAGAGGAGCTGATTGCTGCTACAAACACATGGACACCAGGATTCACACGTCCTAGTGGCCACTTTAGCCTTGAGAAGTCAATTATGAAAGATGTGAAACAACTCCAGAGTTCTACAGGTGTATAGGGGATGAGGGTAGGTAGCAAATGCCATAAAAGAGCAACAACCCTGATAAAAATAATAGGAACAGGCTGGGTGCGGTGGCTCCCAGTACTTTGGGAGGTCAAGACAGAAGGATCACTTGAGCCCAGGAGTTTGAGACCAGCCTGGGTAAAGCGAGACTCTTTCTCTAAAAAAAATAGAAAAAATGTGTAAGGCATGGCGGCATGTGCCTGTGGTCCCAGCTACTTGGGAGGTTAAGGTGGAAGGATTGATTGAGCCTGGGTGGTCGAGTATGCATCAAACTGTGATCAGCCACTGAACTGCAGCCTGGATGACAGAGAGACCCTGTCTTAAAAATGAATAAATAAAGTAAAAAGAAAAAATTGGGAACAATCTTTATTTTAAAGCATTATACCTTGGAACAGGGTTTCTCAACCTCAACTCTATTGACATTTGGGCCAGATGATCCTTTGTTGTGGGGGCTGCCTGTGTATTGTAGGATGTTTCAGCAGCATCCCTGACCTCTACCTACCATAGGCCAGTAATCCTTTCCCCAGTTGTGACAATCAAAAATGTCTCTAGGCTGGGCGTGGTGGCCCACACCTGCAATCTCAGCACTTTGGGAGGCTGAGGTGGGCGGATCACTTGAGGTCAAGGGGTTTGAGACCAGCCTGACCAACCTGGTGAAACCCTGTCTCTAGTAAAAATACAAAAATTAACCAGATGTGGTGGCATACTCCTGTAATCCCAGCTACTTGGGAGGCTGAGGCAGGAGAATCGCTTGAACTTGGGAGGTGGAGGTTACAGTGAGCTGAGATCGTGCCATTGCATTCCAGCCTGGGCAACGAGAGCAAAACTCCACCTCAAAAAAAAAAAAAAAGTCTCTAGATGGCCGGGCACAGTGGCTCACACCTGTAAACCTAGCACTTTGGATTGCTAGAGCCCAGGGAGGATTGCCTGAACCCAGGAGTTCGAGGCCACCCTGGGCAACATAGTGAGACTTCGTCTCTTTAAAAAAAAAAAAAATAGTCTCTAGACGTTGCTGAATTCCCCTGGGGGACAAAATTTCCATTGCCCTCGAGTAAGATATTCTAATATACATTTATTACAAAAAATCTCAGTTTTCTTGAGATATAATTTACATGCCATACAATTCACCCTTTTAAAGTGTGCAATTCAGTGGTTTCTAATGTATTTACAGGGTTGGGCAACCGTTGCCACAGTCTAATTTTAGGACATTTTTGCCCTCCCTAAAACAAACCCTGTGCCCATTAGCAGTCCCTCCCCATCACCCCAACCCCTGCAACCACTAATTTATTTTCTATCTCTATGGATTTGTCTATTCTGGATATTTCATATAAATGAAATAATACAATACGTTGTCTTTTGCGACTAGCCTCACTCACATAGCATAATGCTTTCAAGGTTCACTCACTTTTAGCATGTATGAGTACTTTATTCATTTTTATAACTGAATACTATTCCACTGCATGGATAAACCACATTTTGTCTATCCAGTCATCAGTTGGCGAACACGTGGGTTGTATCCATCTTTTGGCTATTACGAGTAATGCTGCTATGAACATTCAAATACAAGTTTTTGTGCAGACATATTTTCATTTCTCTTGAATGAAAGGAATAGCGTTTCTGGGGCATATAAAACACTTTTTAAACAGCAAGTTCTTCTTTTCAAGATACATCTTATAGCAAACCCCCAAATACAAGATACATCACAGTGGAGTGTTTGAAGTGAGGTTAGCTGAGCTCCAGAGCCCTGCCTGGGCTGCCATTTGACAGCCCTGGTGGCCTTGAGATGTCTCCACAAAACACCTTCCAACAAAAAAAAAATTTTGAGACAAGATCTGGTTCTGTCACCCAGGCTGGAGTGCGGAGGCATGATCTCGGATCACTGTAACCTCTGCCTCCCAGGTTCAAGCGATCCTCCCACCTCAGCCTCCCGAGTAGCAGGGACTACAGGTGCATGCCACCATTCCCAGCTAATTTTTGTATTTTTTTGTAGAGACGGTTTTGCCACAGTGTCCCGGCTGGTCTCAAACTCCTGGGCTCAAGTACTCGGTCTGCCTCAGCCTCCCAAAGTGCTGGGATTACAGGCGTGAGCCACTGTGCCTGGCCGGATCTTCCTTTTTTTTTGGAGACCAAGTTTCACTCTTGTTGCCCAGGCTGGAGTGCAATGGTGCACTCTCATTTCACTACAACCTCCGCCTCCCTGGTTCAAGCGATTTTCCCACCTCAACCAGGAATGTGCCACCACGACTGGCTAATTTTGTATTTTTAGTAGAGACAGGGTTTCTCCATGTTGGTCAGGCTGGTCTCGAACTCCCAACCTCAGGTGATCCACCCGCCTCGGCCTCCGAAGTGCTGGGATTATAGGCGTGAGCCACCATGCCTGGTGCGGATCTTACTTTTATCTCCTCACTCCATGATAACTGTGCAGTTTATCATGGGTTCCCCTGCAGTCTCCTTCTTATCTCTTTTTCTCTGGCCTATGCAGCCTGCCCCAGCCAAGCTAAACTTTAGAACTGCATTGCTATGATTTGTTCTCCCCTGCCCCCTCAGCCAAATTACATAACTACTGACCTAGACTGCCCTCTGCTATTTGCTTCCAGAGCCCCTGGGCATTACATTTGTCCTCTCGAAAGGGAATGCCTCTGCATTTGAAGTTGAGTCAGCTGTCCTGTGATAAGGGCTTAGTGGGTCTACTTATAAGCCCTGGCTTTTTCTTAATTGAACTGACCTTGCCATGGCCTGGAAGATAGCAAGCAAGCATTTATCTGGAGCACCTGATATCAGACCCTGGAGCTAATTATCCATCCTGCTAGGTTATAAGGAAAGCTTCACGGCTAACATCTTCTTGTGGGAGTCACCCAGGCAACTGAGGCTGCCTTGCTGCCACAAGATAACCTTCCATATATATATTTTTCTCCAGTTAGACATCCTTTATTCAGCTTGGGGGTTGCATTTGTCTAAAATTTTCTTCCTTGGCATATCGGATAGTTGACCTAACTACCTACCATGGTCTTCCACCTGCCTTCTTGTATTAAAACCTGTTGCATTTGTCCTAGGCAGAAATGAATTTCATTGATAGAGGGACCATATATCTGCACTGGATGGATAGATTCCTTTATGGTGTAATTCCAGGGATTCACAGAAAGTATCTACTCCCAAATATGTCTCCCACATGATGATGTGTGTCATCATTATTTCCATCCAATCTCTCCGATGGGTGGGCCTCAATTTCTACTTGTTTTCAAAGACTCAGAGTGACTTGGAGAGAAGGACACAGCAATGAGGAAGAAAATATAGTTGGTAATTATGATTACTTCTTTTGGATCCTTCCTACTATACACCAAGGTATATAATATGAATTTAAATGAATTTATTGGCTTACACAAATGGGAAGTGCAGGGTTCTATGCATTGGGGGCACAGCTGGATCCAGGGTCTCAAATAGCTTCATCAGTGCTCCCCCATGATGTCTTCCCTGGTATGCAAAAAAGGTCCCAGGGAGGACTCTGATTAGTTGATTTGTGTGATGTACCCTCTTTTCATCCAAACACTCTGCTTAAGAGGATGATAGATGCTGATTGGCTAGCCTAAACCACAGGAGGCCCAGCCTAGTGGTCAGGAGGGGCAAATAGTTTCACTCTAAACAAACTACAAGGATACTGGGTTTTCTGCAGGATAAAGGGGTTTTTTTTTTACCAGAGAAGGGCAAATAGACGCTGAGATGGAAACAATCAGATGTCTATTTTAAGGGTCAGGGGGATAAAGGGGCTGTACTGCATATTTGCCTAGACCTCACTTTGGGTTATCCATTGCTCACTTCAGTATCCCTTTTTAAAATATAAAGGTGGGAGTGGGGCTAAGGAATCATGCTGAATCTTAACTCAGCGTGAAAGGATTTGTTCAAAATGTTCTTCTCTTCCCACTGACCCAGGCCATAGAACACTTTGGAAAACAAGTCTGGAAGCCTAAAATGGGAGGGTCCTATAAAAAAGCACAAAGAACGGCACAAAGAGGGGTACCAAGAACAGGGGAGATATCCCTGGTCTATCCTATAGCATGGTCCTGGGCCAAGAGTCAGCCTGAGGATTTGCACATCAGCACATAAATGGACCCTAGGTTCTGGTATTCATCTTGAGCAGCTTGAAGTTCAAGATGAGGCTCCTTTCCCACCCCTCCCCTCCTCTCCTCTCCTTTCCCCTCCCCTTCCCTTCCTTTCCCCTGAGCACCTTTTCACCCCAGGAACTGTTCACAGCTCCTTCCTCAGAAGTCTTCTCTCTCTTCAGATAAGATGGCTTTGTCTTCTTCGCCTTACAGACAGACTCCAAGGACAGTGACACATACACATTCAGACAGAATTCATGATCACATTTTGACGAGAGATGCCATTTTATCTAAAAGCACAGTCCATGTGCCAATCTAAGGGCAGAAATTAAACCCTAAAACAACACAAACACATTACAAGTCAATAGTATCATTAGAAAGGACTATCATTAAAACGTTTGTGTATTGTGGCTTAAATTCAATCATGGTAGGAAATTTGAGCTGTTTCTGAGAGATAAGTCTTGCATAACCAGAAACTGAATGCTCTCTTCTTTTCCCACCAGCAGCCTCATCACCACTAGTTTCTAAGAGCCAGCACGTCCTTAGCTCCACTGAACTATGGCTATGATTACTTCAGGGTTTTACACTGATGGTATCCTTTCTACTCCTTGAAAATTATGTTTGCCATAATTACCTCTCTTGGGTCTTTTTCTTAAGACCAACGACTTTGCTATTAGTGTTGAAGGAAGGGGCCAGCACTCCTAAGCATCCATCCACTTGTAAGAAAGTATGTCCGTCCAGGCTACCGTTAATAGCTTTTGTTTCAGAGCTTTTTGCTTTATTTCACAAGCACTCTTGTCTTGTTTCCTGCATAGGATCTCCTCATGACCAGATTCTATAAAAATCAAGAGCAACTTGAGTGTAAGAAACGTTGCTCACCAGAACATCCTTCCTACTCATGATGATGCTCCTGTTTCCCTTTCATCAGCCCCTCATTGTTGATCTTCATAGACAAACTCTTGTCCCCTCCCCAAATTCTGTGTGGCTTGGTGTTTGACCCCAGTAGATGAGGTAACTGAGTGTGTCAGCAATTAGACTGCCATCCCTGACCCCTGGCATTCAGTTGTAACAGTAATCTCTGTCTCCAAATGGGGTTTCTCCTGCCTTGATGTTGGGCATTTCAGATGTACCCCCAAGAAAAATGGGGTGATGTTTGTTGTGTGCTTCTGTCTGTTTGGCACAGGCCCTGTTTCTCGGTGACTCCCAAAGCTTTGTGTCTTTGGAGCAAAAGTCCAGACTGGCAGAAGGAGCCTGTTGAGTGCTGAAGAATTTAGAGACATCCATCTCCAGTTCAGTTGCTTTTCTGTCAAAATCTCAGTCCCTAAATCTCTCAGAAATCCCAAACTGCTCCAATCATCCAAGCTTACAATTTGGATACTTTTTAATGCTATGCTTTTTATGCTATGAAAACCAAGTGTGTCAGAATGTGTCTTTTTTTGTGGGCTCACTGAATACTTTTGCACTACATCATTTATTGTCATGCATCTGTAGGCTTATAGTCTACTTAAAACATTTTTATTTTACAATAATTTGTATTCATTTGCTTTCCAACCTGCTTATTCCAGTTCAGGGTGGTAGGTGGCCAGAGCCTATCCTGGCAGCTCAAGGGGCAAGGTAGGAACCCACCCTGGCCAAGATGCCATTCCATTGCAGGGCGCACTTATACAGACACTCACACTCACTTAGACTGGTACCATGTAGACACACCCATTCACCTAATGTGCACAGCTTTGGGATATGGGAGAAAACTGGAGTAACTGGAGAAAACCCATACAGACATGGGTAAAACCTGCAAACTCCACACAGACAAAGACCTGCTGGGAATTGATTTTTTTCCCTGATCAAGGTAATAATAAAATAATGTTGAAACAAATGACATTTTTCGAGCACTTCTGTAATGCTAACTGAAAAATAGTTGAACTCAACTTTATAAATATTGACTATAGGTTTGTTATTGTTTTTAAACGAGGCCCAAGCAACAGTAAAGCTAAGGAGAGATTATTCAGTTTTGTTACATGGGAGGGAGAGAAGTTAATTTCTGTTGCTTTGGTGTTTTGTATTTATCTCTCATTACAAAATTGGATAAAAACACAATTTTAAAGGCTGCACTATATATTGTCATTTATCAAGGACAGGAAAAAGTTAAACCCATACATCTCCATTATGTGCTTCTGAAAGCTGTGCAAATCTTGAACACAAGCTGGAACATCACAGAAACCATATCTCAGAGCTGTACAAATTTCCTGCTGATTATACAGAGAAAGAGCATGTGATTACCAAGAGCCTTGAGTGGATGTAGGAGAAAATATTGTTGGGTTAGCTATCTGGTTGGTTTATCTGATGCCAGAACTTTATCTATTTGAGTCTGATGCTTTGACTGTTGGGGTTTGGTTGGTTTTTTTTTGGAAGGGAGAGAGGCCAGTATGGTATAGAGGAAGGAGGCAACGTGTTGGTGGATTTCCCACATTAATGAAGCCAATACCACATTTCAACATCATGAGCTTCCTTTTTCTTATGGTCTGATCCTTCTTCCTCCATAAGCTTGGCATCCTCTAATGGTTATTTTTACTATGTTATCCATCTCTAATAGCAAAAATAATCTAAATAAAATATAACCTCAAATTTGAGGCTATTTTCTTCTAAGGAGCTAGATGCTCTTAAGGGTTATAGACACAGACTTTATTTCATTTAATAGCGATGATTTTTCTTTTCATCCTTGTGCCTGTATTAAGTGTTGCAGGACAGGGAAGCTCCCTGCCAAAATTGGGGCTTAGCCCCTGAGGGCTCTTGGCTTTGCCCAGGAAGGAATTCAAGGGCCAAGTGGTGGTGTCGGATGGCAATCTTCTATTGAGTGGTATTGCTCCTTGCCTAGCAGGGCTAACTCACAGGCAGTGTGGTCCAGAGTCAGCAACTAAGGGGCTCTTGGCAACTGCATTAATACTCATGTAAATCCACTTTCAATCACATGCAAATTAAGAGGTCAGTCAATGCAAATTGAGGGGCAGGTTATTTAGACCTTTCTAAGAAAAGGGTGGTAACTTCCAAGCCATTGTTATGGAAAGAGGTGGTGACGAGACTTCTGGGTCATTGCTGTGGCATTTGTAAACTGTCATGGTGCTAGTGGGAGTGTCTTATGCCACTGAGCAATGAGAGCAACTAAAGATCACTTTTGCCTTCTGCTAGTTCCTGCTCGTTTCTTCACTTTATCCCATCTGGACCAGATCCTGTTTTGGTCAGCAGGGTTTTGACCAGAAAACAAGTCCTGCTGGCTGGCTACCTCATAAGCAGGGCGCAAAATCTAGTGAGTCCCACCATGATTTGCCTCTTTGCAGCAGCCGAGATACCTGAGTCTCTGTACTTTGACATCAGATTCCGCTTACATAAGGCAGTTCTGAAAAGTCAGAGGGTAGTGGGCCTGGGTCAACACTATCTGCTTTCATCAGCCACATGCCTGAGACCCAGAGTGGGGAGATTCACATTGCCACCATTCAGGCATGTACAGAAGGCTTCATTAGCATGTGCTCCTTGAGTACAGGAAAGAATGGGGCAGGGACACTCATGAGTCTTTAAAACATTCTTTTTTTCTAATTTTTCATTTTTATGCACACATAATAGGTGTATATACTTATGGGGTACATGTGATGTTTTGATAAAGGCATACTATGTATAATAATCACATCAAGGTCATTGGGGTATCCATCACTTCAAGCGTTTATCATATCTTTGTGTTAGGAACATTCTAATCCAACTCTTTTAGCTATTTTAAAATATAAAAGAAATTATTGTTGACTATAGTCACCCTGTTGTGCTACTAAATGCTAGATCTTTTTCATTCTAACTATACTCTTATACCCTCATCCCCACATTTTCCCCCCCCCCCCCCCTTTCTCCCCCTCCCTGCTACCTTTCCCCGCCTCCAGCAACAATCATTCTACTATCTCCTTGAGTTCAATTGTTTTAGCTTTTAGCTCCCATGTATGAGTGAGAACATGTGACATTTGTCTTTCAGTGCCTGGCTTATGGTGCTTAACATAATGGCCTCCAGTTCTATCCATGTTATTGCAAATGACAAGATTTCATTCTTTTTTATGGTTGAATAATATTCCATTATGTATATTTACCACATTTTCTTTATCCCTTCATCTGTTGATGGACACAGGTTGATTTCAAATCCTGGCTATTGTGAATAGTGCTGCAATAAACATGAGAATGCAGATATCTCTTTGATATACTGATTTCCTTTCTTTTGGGAATATATCTAGCAGTGGGATTACTGGATCATATGGTTGCTCTCTGTTAATTTTTGAGGAACTCCCAAACCTTTCTCCATAGTGATTTTATTAATTCATATTGCCACCAACAGTGTACGAGGGTTACCTTTTCTGTACATCCCCGCCAGCATTCATTATTGCCTGTCTTTTGGATAAAAGCCATTTTAACTGGGGAGAGATGATATCTCATTTTAGTTTTGATTTGCATTTCTCTGATGATCAATGATGTTGAATACCTTTTCATATACCTGTTTGTCATTCGTAGGTCTTCTTTTCAGAAATGTCTATTGAGATCTTTTGCCCATTTTAAGGTCAGATTATTAGATTTTTTTCCTGTTGAGTTGTTTGAGCTACTTATATATTCTGGTTATTAACAACTTGTCAGATGGGTAGTTTGCAAATGTTTTCTCCCATTCTGTGGGTTGTTTCTTCACTTTGTTGATTGTTTCCTTTGCTGTGCAGAAGCTTTTGAACTTGTTTTGATCCCATTTATCCATTTTTTGATTGGGATGCTTGTGCATTTGAAGTATTACTGAAGCAATCTTTGTCCACACCAATGCTCTGGAGAGTTTTCCCAATGTTTTCTAGTAGTAGTTTCATAGTTTGAGGTCTTAGATTTAAGTCTTTAATCCATCTTGAGTTGATTTTTATAATGGCAAGAGATAGGGGCCTAGTTTCATTCTTTGCATATGGATATCCAGTTTTCCCAGAACCATTTATTGAAGGGACTGTCTTTTCCCCAATGTATATTCTTGGTACCTTTGTTGAAAATGAGTTCACTGAAGATGAGTGGATTTATTACTGGGTTCTCTATTCTGTTCTATTTCTACCATTTTAAGAAAACTGCATTAGTGTGTGTGTGTGTGTGTGTGTAGTTCTGTGCCACTATCACAATCAAGATATAGAACTGGCTCATCACCACACAAGAATCCCTTCATGTTATCTCTTTTTATTCATTCCTCAACTCTTTTCTAGAGTCGCCACACAATTTTTCATTCCTATCAGCAGTGCATCCTTCTGTGCATCCTCACCAACATTTGGTATTATCACTTTTTAACTGTTCTAATAGGTGCATAATGATAGCTCCTCGTGCTCTTATTTTACATTCCTCTAATGGCTACTGATGTTGAACATCCTTTCATGTGCTCATTTGCCATTCACATCTTCTCTTTGGTGAAATATATGTTCATGTCTTTTGCCCAGTTTCTAGTTGGATTGTTTGCTTTTTTTATTGTTGAGTTCTGAGAGTTCTTTATATATTCTAGCTATAGGGCCCTTGTCAGATATGTGGTTGGCAATTATTTTATCCCAGTCTGTGATACGGCTTGCCTTTTCATCTTCTTAACAGGAGTCTTTCACAGAACAAATGTCTTTGATTTTGATAAAGTCCAATTCGTCAATTTTTCCTTTTAAGGATTGGGCTTTTGGTGTCAAATCTAAGAACTCTTCACCTAGTCCTAGGACCCAAAGATTTTTCTCTTATGATTTGTTTCTAAAGGTCTTAGAGTTTTACATTTTGCATTAAGTCCATGATTCATTTTGCACTAATTTTTGTATAAGGTGTGAGGTTTAGGTCAAGGTTTAAATTTTTTTGCTTATGGATGTCCAATTGTTACAGCACAATTTGTTGAAAAGGCTCTCCTTTTTTAATTGGATTGCTTTTGCATCTTTGTCAATAATCAGTTGGAAAGCTAGGTGTGACGGTGCATGCCTGTAATCCTAGTTACATGGAAAGCTAAGGTGGATCACTTGAGCCAAGGAGTTCAAGTCCAGTGTGGGCAACATAGCAAGACCCCACCAAAAAAAGAATCAGTTGTGTGGGTCTATTTATGGGTTTTCAATTCTGTTCCATTGATGTATATCTATCTCTTGGACAATGTAATAATTTCTTTGGTTACTATAGCTAGATGGCAAGTCATCAGTTAGAGCAATTCCTCCCAATATATTCTTTTCAAAATTGTTTTAGCTATTCTAGGGCTTGTGCCTTTCCATATGAATTTTAGAATAAGCTTGTCTATGTCTACGAAAAACTTGATAGGAATTGCATTAAAATTAAAGATCTATTTGGAGAGATTTGACATCTCCACTATTTTGAGTCTTCCAATCCACAGACACAGTATGTCACTCCATTTACTTAGGTCTTTGATTTATCAGTCTCTTGCAAATTTCAGCATACACATCTTGTACATGCTTTTAGATTTATACCTAAGTATTTCGTTTTCTTTAACGCGATTGTAAATGGTATTATGTTTTTAATTTCCAGTTTCCACAAGTTTGTTGTTAATACATAGAAGTGCAATTGATTTTTGTATATTTATCATCTTGTATTCTGCATCCTTGCTGAACTCACATGTTAGTTATAGAGGGGATTTTTTGGTATATTCTTTGAGATTTTCTATATAGCCATCTGCACACAGGGATAGTTTAATTTCTTCCATTGCCATCTGTATTTCTTATTTTCTTTCTTTCTTTCTTTTTTTTTTTTTGTCTTATTCCACCGCTAGAACTTCCAGTAGTATGTTGAATAACAGTGGTAAGATACATACATCCTTGGGTTTTTCCTGGCCTTGGGGGAAAACATTCAGTCTTTCACAATTAAGTATGATTTTTAGTTTTTTTGTAGATGAACTGTATCAAATTGAAGAAATTCCACTCTATTCATGGTTTGCTAAGTGTTTTTTTTTTTTCTGCCTCAATTGATATCATTATGTCTTCTTGGTGGATTGATCTTTTTATTATGTAATGTCCCTCTTCATTTCTAGTAATTCACTTTGCTCTGAAGTCTACTTTACTGAATATTAATGCAGTCACTCCCAGTTTTTTTTTTTTTTTTTTGAGATGGAGTCTCACTCTGTCACTCAGGCTGGAGTGCAGTGGCACGATCTTGGCTCACTGCAACCTCTGCCTCCCAGGTTCAAGCAATTCTTCTGCCTCAGCCTCCCGAGTAGCTGGGAGTACAGGCACGTACCGCCATGCCCAGCTAATTTTTGTATTTTTAGTAGAGACAGGGTTTCACCATATTGGCCAGGCTGGTCTCAAACTCCTGACCTCATGATCCACCCACTTTGGCCTAAAAAAGTGCTGGGATTACAGGTGTGAGCCACCACACCTGGCCCACTCTCAGTTTTTAAAAAATTAATGTTTGCATTGCATATGTTTTTCCATTCTTTTAGTTTCTATCTACATATGTGGTCATATGTGAAATGAGTTTCTTGTACATGGCATATGGTTTGATTATTTTTTATCCACTCTGTTAATCTCTATCTTTTAATTGGCCCAGGAATGAATATTTAAATTTTTTCAGTACTTATTAATTTTTAAAAAAATTAACAGACTCTTTTTCTAAGAGAAGTTTTAGGACCACATCAAAATTGAGAGGAAGGTATAGAGATATCCCATATACTCCTGGGCCCAACACATGCGCAATTCTCCCCATTATCAACATCCCCCAAAGGAGTGGTACATTTGTTACAATTCAACCTGCAATGACATATAATTATCACCCACAGTCCATAGTTTACATTAGGATTCACTCTTGGTGTTGTACATTTAATAAGTTTGGACAAAGGTATAATGACATGTACCCACCATTATAGTATCATACAGAGTAGTTTCACTGCTCTAAAAATCCTCCATGTTCCACCTATTCATCCCTTCCTGCTCTATAACCCCTGGCAACCACTGATCTTTTTATTGTCTCCATAGTTTTGCCCTACCCATAATATCATATAGCTGGAATTGTACAGTATGTAGCCTTTTTAGACTGGCTACCTTCACTTAGTAATAGAAATTAAAGTTTCTTCCATGTCTTTTCATGGCTTGATAGTCCATTTCACTTTACAGCTGAATAATATTCCACTGACTATCTGTAGACAGTTTATTAATCCATTCACCTACTGAAGGACACTTTGTTTGCTGCCAAGTTTTGGCAATTATTAATAAAGGTGCTTAAACAAGCAATCATGCACACTTTTGCAACAAGAAAAAAACAGAAAGTCCCGCCACAAAAAAAAGAACATTTAAAGAAGAAACAAATGGAACGTTTAGAAATGGAAGATATGATAACCAAAGAAAAAATTCCCACTGAATGGGTTCAATAGCAGAATGGAGACAAGCAAAGAGTTAGTGAACACAAAGATAGATAAAAAGAAATTGTTCTATCTGGTCAAGAGCAGTGACTTACACCAGTAATCCTAGCACTTTTGCAGGCTGAAGTAAGACGACAGATGGCTGGAGGCTAGCAGTTTGAGACCAGCCTGGGCAACATAGTGAGACTGTTATGCCCAGACCGTTTGTTCCCCAAAGAAGACCACCAGAGTCCAGAGTCAAAGCCAAGCAGCAAGGATCTTTTACTGCAAGTTCGAACTTGGTCCCTCCGCTTCACAGCTTACAAGAGGGCCCCGAACAATGCGTGCGCTCGCTTTTTATAACCCGATGTAAACAGGACTTGTAAGGTTACAGAGGAACAAGGAAATTCTTTAGGTTACAGCATTACAATTGGTTAACATATTAAGTTATACATTTAGCAGTTTTCTATTGGTTCCCACGCTTTCAGTAAAACCACAACTGGCTGTGTCCTTATCAGAGATTTTTCCAGGTGGTGTTTTTCTAAAGTTGAGCTATATGGTGGGACATGTTTGCACTGGGCCCAGGAAATTGAGAGATATATGGTGTTTGCACTGGGCCCAGGAAATTGAGAGATATATGGTGTTTGTGTTGAGCCCAGGGCTGAGGAATGTGCCTGATTTCTTTCAAGACCTCATCTTCACAAAAAACAAATCAAAATAGCTGAGTGTGATGACACGTGCCTGTAGTCAGCTACTGTGAAGGCTGAGGGAGGAGGATCCCTTGAGCCCAGGAGTTCAAGGCTGCAGTGAGCTATGATCTCACCACTGCTCTCTGGCCTGGGCAACAGAGTGAGACCCTGTGTCTAAAACAAAACAAAAAGAAATTGTTCAATATGAACAAGTCAGAGAAAGAAATGGAAAGAAAAAGGAATACAACCTCGTGGACCTGTAAGAAAATACTAAAATATCTATCATTTGTAGCATCAGAATCACAGAAGAAGTGAAAATGTTAGGGAAACGGGAGCCTAGGACAGCCAGAGTGACACCACTTGAAAATCAACTCCATCTTGAAATTAGCAAGACACATTCCTTGCCAGTCACAACCCATGGTCCTAAGACGTTTGCAGTTGAGAAAACAGACTAAAGATACCTAGAAGGACATACTCCCACAGCAGCGGAAAGTGCAGGGGTCCCAATACCCATAACAATATATGCTTTCAAAATAATTATAGTTATGCTTTGATGGACTTACATACTAGAAAGTCAAGGATAGTTTTCTTTAAATCAATAGAACGATAAATTTCATCATGCTGTTATTCCACTCACACAACGGTATGGGCAAGTTGAGTCTTTACATAGACAAGACCCCTATATAAGTGTGAGGAAAAGAAAAAGAGATCAGACTGTTACTGTGTCTACGTAGAAAGAAGTAGACATAAGAGACTCCATTTTGTTCTGTACTAAGAAAAATTCTTCTGCCTTGAGATGCTGTTAATCTGTAACCCTACCCCGCAACCCTGTGCTTCCAGAGACTTGTGCTGTGTTTACTCAGGGTTCAATGGATTTAGGGCTATGCAGGATGTGCTTTGTTAAACAAGTGCTTAAAGGCAGTATGCTTGTTAAAAGTCATCACCGTTCTCTAATCTCAAGTACCCAGGGACACAAACACTGCGGAAGGCCACAGGGACCTCTGCCTAGGAAAGCCAGATATTGTCCAAGGTTTCTCCCCATGTGATAATCTGAAATATGGCCTCGTGGGAAGGGAAAGACCTGACAGTCCCCCAGCCCGACACCATAAAGGGTCTGTGCTGAGGAGGATTAGTAAAAGAGGAAGGCCTCTTTGCTGTTGAGATAGAGGAAGGCATCTGTTTCCCGCTCATCCCTGGGCAATGGAATGTCTCAGTGTAAAACCCGATTGTATGTTCTGTTTACTGAGATAGGAGAAAACCGCCTTAGGGCTGGAGGCGAGATGTGCTAGCGGCAGTGCTGCTCTTTAATGCACAGAAGTGTTTGTGAAGATGTTTGTATACATGCACATCAAGGCTCAGCACCTTTCCTTAAACTTATCTATGACTCAGAGATCTTTGTTCACATGTTTTCCTGCTGACCCGCTCCCCACTATTACCCTACTGTCCTGCCACATCTCCCTCTCCGAGATGGTAAAGATAATGATCAATAAATACTGACGGAACCAGTGCTCCGTATGCTAAGCGCTGGTCCCCTAGGTCCACTTTTTTTTCTCTTACTTTGTGCCTCTTTCTTTTCTCAAGTCTCTTGTTCCCCCTGACGAGAAATGCCCACAGGTGTGGAGGGGCAGGCCATCCCCCTCATATAAGAAAAACATGGCCAGGCCAAGGCTCACACCTGTAATCCTAGCGCTTTAGGAGGCTGAGGTGGGCAGATCACCTGAGCTCAGACGTTCGAGAGCAGCCTGGGCAACATGACAAAATGTCATCTCTACAAAACAATAGAAAAACTAGCCAGACATGGTGGCATGTGCCTATAGGCCTATTCAGGAGGCTGAGGTGGGAGGATCCCTTGTGCCCAGGAGGTCGAGGATGAAGTGAGCTGTGATAACACCACAGCACTCCAGCCTAGGTGACAGAGTGACACCCTGTCTCAATTTTTAAAAATATAAAACAAAAAAGTTCAAATTTATCAATTTAATTCACTACTGTAACAGATTAATGAAAAAAATGCTGTGATAATCACAATAGATGCAGTGTTTGATGAAACTCAACATATATTCAAAATGAATACTCTCAGCAAACTAAAACAGAATGGAATGACTGTTGAAGTCAATCTACAAAAAAAAGTACAGCAAATATCATGTTGAAATGTTGAAAATTTTCCACTTCTGATCAGGGATAACACAGGGATGTCCACTACCACCATTATACCAGGTGGGTCTGCCCAATGCCCCTAAAATCAGAAAAGAAATAAAAGTGTTTAAAATGGCAGCAACAGGCCGGGCACAGTGGCTCATGCCTGCAATCCCAGCACTTTGGGAGGCCGAGGTGGGTGGATCACTTGAGCTCAGGAGTTCAAGAACAAACTGGGCATCATGGCAAAATCAGGTGTTTACAAAAAATACAAAAGAAAACAGAAAAAAAGTGGCAGAAACAAAATTGTTCTTATTCAAAGATGATATGAATCTGTATGTTGAAAACTGAAAAGGATCTATAAGTAAACTTTTAGAATTACTAAGCATATTTAACAAGGTTGCTGGATAGAAACTTGGGATGTAGGAATTATGCCTCTACATACCAGCTCAAACAGCTAGCATATAAAATGTCAAAGAATGATACACATTTCAGAGCATCGAATACCTGGAAATAAAATTAACAAAAGATGCACAAGACTTCTTTGCAGAAGGATGTAAAGCTTTATTGGGAGAATTTTAATAGTCAAATTTCCAACATAGGAGCATCCTGCATCATTTCAGCGTGTCTCCTTTTAAGGTTGTGATTGCCCTTCATCTGTAACAGAAACATAACAGTTAGGAACATGACTTAGCAGCAGATTATTTAGATGACCCTAAAGGCACACAAAGGACACTACAATTTGGGTTTTGTAAAATGGACTACAAATAGAACCCTAAGGGCGATCCTGTGTCTTATAGCCAAGTAAACCTCCTATAAACTTTGAGGGTAGACATGTAGAAGTTAAAGGTAATTAATTCCGTAAACATAAAGTGATTCCTTTAAATCCAGAAGCACTTATAATTAACAGTCAGCAATTTGGAAAACACATGTGTAAAACATACTTCAGTGGATTACTCAGAAAGTACTGGAGTGATGGTCTTTGAACTTCAAATCTTACCAACTGATGCCTCAAAAGCTGAAACTTACATGCAACATTTGATATGGTTAGAGATCACATATGTGTCTACAGTCTTATTAGCAATACTGGCTCATGAAGACTGACAGTGGGGCAGGGAACGTGAATAGCACAGGCATCTTACTCACACCCATGCTGAGGATCACTGATCTACATCCCACAGAAGATAGAAACTAAATGGTCTCTCACCATTTGATTATTCACTCACTCAAGGTTTCCTCGGAGAAAGATTTAAAAAGCAATTATTCATTAAGGGCCAGAGAATCCCAGCTTGGGCAACATAGTGAGACCTCGTCTGTACAAAAATTTTTTTTAAAAAAACAGCATCAGGCCAGGCGTGGTGGCTCAAGCCTGTAATCCCAGCACTTTGGGAGGCCGAGACGGGCGGATCACGAGGTCAGGAGATCGAGACCATCCTGGCTAACACGGTGAAACCCCGTCTCTACTAAAAATACAAAAAACTAGCCAGGCGAGGTGGCGGGCGCCTGTAGTCCCAGCTGCTCGGGAGGCTGAGGCAGGAGAATGGCGTAAACCCGGGAGGCGGAGCTTGCAGTG
>NC_045445.1:99496214-99496478 GCF_002776525.5 Piliocolobus tephrosceles | reverse complement strand
CAAAAAACTAGCCAGGCGAGGTGGCGGGCGCCTGTAGTCCCAGCTGCTCGGGAGGCTGAGGCAGGAGAATGGCTAGTTTTTTGTATTTTTTTAGTAGAGACGGGGTTTCACCGTGTTAGCCAGGATGGTCTCGATCTCCTGACCTCGTGATCCGCCCGTCTTGGCCTCCCAAAGTGCTGGGATTACAGGCTTGAGCCACCGCGCCCGGCCTTTTTCATTTTTTTTGTAGAGATGAGGTCTCACTACATTGCCCAGGCTGGTCTC
>NC_045445.1:99477959-99495814 GCF_002776525.5 Piliocolobus tephrosceles | reverse complement strand
CAGGCATGGCAGCTTGTGCCTGTAGCTCCAGCTGCTCAGGAGGCTGAGTTGGGAAGACCGCTTGAGCCTGGGAGGCCGAGGTTGCAGTGAGCTGAATCACACCACAGCACTCTAGTCTGGGTGACAGAGTGAGATTTGTCACACACACATACAAAAAAAAAAAAAAAGCCAGAGAATTCAAAAATTGACAGAACCTAAGAATAGGCATTCAGGTCTCCACACAGAAAAACTAACATGAAGCAGAGTGCCCACTCACTTTCTTAGTAGCAATGAAATCTCAATTCAGAGGTTTTCAGATGATTCAGGCCAGGGTTTGATGATTTATGATAAACAAATCATGCAAAATAGATGGTCTCTGTATCCCATGCATTCTATGCAACAGGATCAGAGTGTGAAAGAACCAGAATGGAAAAGGATTTCAAAATATCTGACTTAAACTCACTATTTTCATAAAACCAAAGATAGGTTTAGAAGGTAAGGGATTTGCTCAGAATCTCACCAAGCCTGTAAGAGCTGGTATTAGAACCCGCATCAGTGCTTCAGCATATTTCACACCAAGTGATGGGTGTTACAAATGTGTTATGTATTTGTTAAAAGTAGATCTTTACAAAAGCATCTGAATATCATGAGCTATTGGTTTAAGGATTTATACTCAAAAGTTATAATTCAATATGGCTTTGACTCAGCTTGTTTCTGTATCTGACAGTCTATAAGTTGGGTGTTGGAACCTGAACTACGTTTCAAATAACCTTTATATAAGAACTCTATTATTAAAGAGGCAGTATTGTCACCTCTGTGTTATTAAAAACATAATACTGGGCCAGGCGCGGTGGCTCATGCCTGTAATCCTGGCACTTCAGAAGGCTAAGGCAGGTGGAATACCTGAGATCAGGAGTTTGAGATCAGCTTGTGCAAAATGGCAAAACCTCGTCTCTACTAAAAATACAAAAATTAGCTGAACGCGGTGGAGCACGCCTGTAATCTCAGCTACTTGGGAGGCTGAGGGAGGAGAATCACTTGAACCTAGGAGGCAGAAGTTCCAGTGAGCCAAGATGGCACCACTACACTCCAGCCTGGTTGACAGAGCGAGACTGTCTCAAAAAGATAATAATAATTATAATATGATACTGCGGAAACAGACACCCTACAATTTGCATGCCTAATGGATTGATTACCTTCTTCAGGTGTTTTCACCTCCTCTGGATTTGGCAGGGCCAACTCCTGGACATCAGGACCATCTCCACGCTCACACCCAGTCTTTGGGTCAACCTGTTCCTGGCTATCTGCTTCAGGCTCCGGCCCTTAAAAAAAAAAAACATATATATATATATATATATGTATGCATATATGTATATGTATATCAATTTAAGCAGTAAAACATGAAATATGAATAAGGAAATAATATTCATGCTCTCAGTTTTATTAAATAAAAGCTTTCACTAGTGTAATAATAAATGTGTTGATAAGAATCCCAAGAATATTATTTCAGGAGTCTGTTGGCAGAAAAGAGGCAAACAGGGTTTTCCAAACATTACCCTCTTCCTTTCCGAAGACTGCCCTCAGACAACTTTGCTGCCTCCTTTGCACTTCTCTGTTATTGTACTTCTGATTGTCTTTATCTTATTAAATGACTCAAGGCTGAAACCCTGTTTCTCACAGCACTTACACTCCTAGCACTTAGACTCCTACATGGCATGAGTAGCCACCAATAAATGCTGAGTGAAAAAAGGTCTTTAAAGAATACATGAAAAATCCCCAAATCCTGAACATTCTGCACACCAACTTGTCTATCCTCTTCAAAATATCAGTATCCTGAATGACAAAGAAAAATTAAGTAAACATTTCAGATTAAAGGAAACTAAAAACACATGACAAGCACATGCAAGACGTGATCCTAAACTGGACTCTGGATCAGAAAAAGAAATTCTATAAAGGAAATTATCTGGGTCGGGCATGGTGGCTCACACCTTTAATGCCAACATTTTGGGATGCCAAGGCGGGCAGATCACTTGAGTCAGGAGTTCAAGACCAGCCTGGCCAATGTGGTCAAACCCCGTCTCTACTAAAAATACAAAAAAAAGGAAACATTTATTTGTCAGGTGCTGTGGCAGGGCTGTAATCTCAGGACTTTGGGAGGCTAAGCTGGGTGGATCACCTGAGGTCAGGAGTTCGACATCAGCCTGTGCAACATGACAAAACCCCGTCTCTACTAAAATTACAAAAATTAGCTGCCTGAGGTGGCACATGCCTGTAATCCTAGCTGCTCGGGAGGCTGAGGCAGGAGAATCACTTGAACCCAGGAGATGGACGTTGCAGTGAGCCAAGATCAGGCCACTGTACTCCAGCCTGGGTGACAGAGTGAGACTTCATCTCAGAAAAAAAAAAAGAAAATTATAATACTGTGGAAACAGACAGCCTACAATTTGCATGCTTAATGGACTACCTACCTTCTGCAGGCAGTTTCACCTGCTCTGGGTTTTGCAGGCACATCTTCTTGGCATCAGGACCATCTCCAAGCTCATAGCCAGTCTTCGGCTGCACCGGTTCCTGGCTCTCAGCTTCAGGCTCCTGCCCTTGAAGATAAAACAAAATTATTTTAAGCAGCAACACATGAAATATGAATAAGAAAGTAATATTCATGCTCTTGGTCTTACTAAATAAAAGCTTTAGTTACTGTAATAATAAACGTGTTGATAAAAATCCCAAGAACATTATTTCAGGAGTCTGTTGGCAGAAAAGAGGAAAACAGCGTTTTCCAAATATTACCCTCTTCCTTTCCGAAGACTGCCCTCAGACAACTTTGTGGCCTCCTTTGCACTTCTCTGTTATTGTATTTCTGATTGTCCTTATAGTATTAAATGACTCAAGGCTGACATCCTGTCTCTCATTAGCATTTAGACTCCTAGCACCTAGCAAGTTATATGGCATGAGTGGCCACCAATAAATGGTGAGTGAAAAAGCAGTCTTTAGAAACTACACGAAAAAGCCCAAAGTGCTAAACATTCTGCAAACCAACTGGTCTATCCTCTTGAAAAATGTCAGTATCAGCCAGCGGGGCGTGGTGGCTTACACCTGTAATCCCAGCACTTTGGGAGACTGAGGTGGGTGGATCATCTGAGGTCAGGAGTTAGAGACCAGCCTGGCCAACATGGTGAAATCCAGGCTCTGCTAAAAACACACACACACACACACAAAAATCCAGGCTCTGCTAAAAAAAAAAAAAAAAAAAAAAAAATTAGGCAGGCACAGTCGCCCTTGCCTGTAGTCCCAACTACTCAGGAGGCTGAGGCATGAGAATCTTTTGAGCCTGGGAGGCAGAGGTTAGAGGGAGCCTAGATCTTGCCACTGCACTCCAACCTGGGCAACAGAGTGAGACTCTGTCTGAAAAAAAAAAGAAAGAAAAAAGAAAATTATCTGGATAACTGGCAAAATCTGCATATACTCTGTATATTAAATGACTGCAGGTTCTCATTGTTAAATTTCCTAAGTTTGATCATTGTGCAGTGATTATCCAAGGAATGATTTTTTCTTTGTTCTGAGGATATATGAACACTCTCAAGTACTTAGGGTAAAGGGCCATAATACCTGAAACTTTATCTAAACAATGGAGCATTAATAAGAGTAAACATAATATCCATAAGTGTGTGTGTGAGTATGTGGGTAGCAGGGTAAGAGAGGGAGGGAAGAGATATGAAACCAATGGAGCAAAAGCTATTAACAACTGGTGAATCTAGGTGAAAAGTATATGAGTTAATTATACTATTCTTGCAAATTTTCTACAAATGTTATGTCTTGAAAATATATAAAGTAAAAACTTGTAAGAATATATGACAACTACATTGAACTTTAGGAAGACAGATTTTTTTTTTTAATTGTGGTAAAAAATACACATAACATAAAATTTACCATGGTAACTAATTTTAAGTGTTATAGTTCAGTAGGGAGTTATGTTTGCAACATTACCAGCAACTAAGAACAAACTTTACATGTTTGTTTTCCTCTATAACGAAACATTAATTAACTAATTAATTTATTTGTGATGAGGTCTCACTATGTCTCCCAGGCTGGTCTTGAACCCTAGACTCAAGCGATCCTCTCACCTCAGCCTCCCAAGTAGCTGAGACTATGATTGCACAGCACTAAGCCCAGTTTGAGACCTTTCTACTAAATGACAACTAACGATAAACCACAGGACATGTTTAATGCTTATATTCAGCCACAGAGTACCAAGGGCAGTGTGCATCAGCTAAGAAATCTGAAGTCTACCACATGGATAGGATTTCAGTTACAATTACAGTGTCAATTTCTGAAGGATTGATTAGCTGAATGGCTTTGAGGACTATGGGAAATCTTACAGTCATGACACCCATTATCTATTGGGGTAAACAGAAACTGAACTTTGTTCAAGTAAAGTTACATTTAGGTTCAAAGGTCCTAAATGTAATATTCCGTAAATGAACCCCATGTAGAACAAAGCACCAAAAATAACATCATTTGTGAATTACAGCAAATATACTGTCTCACGCTGAGAATAAAGGAATGGGTGGAGAGCAATTGATGGGCATTGCTGTCAGTCTTATTCTAGAAACCTTTAACAGCGAATCCTTAGAATAATCCATGACCTGAGTTTCATAATTGTTTTGCTTCAGAATATTTTATCTCGGAGAAGTTATTTCCATCTCATGTTAATCTCCGGATAATTCCTTTTTTTTTTTTTTTTTTGGTTTTTCTAACCATAAAAGGATTTAATCACTTCCTAAAAGCCACTTAAAAAATCATACTACACCAGCTACCTGTATGGCAGTATCCTGAATTCTCCAGCTTTCATCAAACTAACCACATAAAAATATCAAAGGAAATGGTGGCCAGCAATGAGCAACTCAGGTTTTGGAGTTGCTCCTGCTCCTCTGAACTGGGTCTATTCCTAGGCCAGTATTAAGCTACCTTACAGTAAGGCATTTGAGTTTTAAGCACTTTCAGCAAAATCATTTACTATTGTTACAGCAACATAGATGGTAGGAAGACACAGACTTTGGAACAAAACACAAATTTTGTATTCACCAGTCAAGTGTTCTTGGACAAAACACAATCCGCGAGCCTTTGTTCTCTCATTCATAAAGTGGAGAAATTTTATCATAGTGAAGGATTTATTTCCCTAAGGTAAGCTGCAAACTATACCCTCTTCACTTTTCCAGTCAATTTCTAGGCATCGTTTGCATCGTTTTCATTCCTCCTGTTCCTGGTATGTGACAATGCATGAGACATACACACACACACACACACACACCCCAACAGGCATTCTTCTTCCCTTTCCCTTCACCTTGAGCTGCAGATGCTTCCTCATACTCTCCCTCTTCAGTAGAATCCTGACTTTGAGTTGGTGATTCCACTTCTTCAGGTTGCTCATCACTGGACTGCTCGTGGTAGGGCATACGTGTGTGAGTGTGCAAATACAAAAAGTTTTATTAATACATGTCAAAAAATATGTACACATATACACACAGAAAATGCATAGATGTTTCTGATCATAACTAAACCTAAAGACATTTCTCCAACTTTATTTTATATGGTTAATAAGGCTACTCTACCCACAGAAAGGTTACTGCCAGAAAAGTTACCCACAAGGACTTTGGAAGCGATTATACTCTATGTTGGAGTAGATGTGTATAATCTATGTGTCATTAACAAGCAAAGCATGAGAAGGAAGTCATGGCCAAAAGCTGGAGAACACAAGAGAAAAAAAATCCCCCTAAATCAATATTTCCTTCACGAGATGCCAGAATCATTTTTTATCAGCATGAACTACCTTTATTAGTGTATCTATACTAATGCAACAACACTATCACAAAAATTAGTTTATGCTAATAGAAAACATCGAATTAACGTTAAAGCGCTCAACAGCATATGCCCAATTACCTCAGAAGATTCTACAAACATTCTTGGTCTACGCCAACAGATTAATCCTTTCCGAAAACCCATATTTCACACTGAAAAGAGAAAACCGTGACTGGGAACATGCACTTGAGAGGACAGCTATATTCGATCACTTCCATGGCTAAATATTAACTTGTCATTTTAATTTTGAAAATACTCTCAAAATAAGTCCCAGAGTTAAGTGTAAGTGTGTACGTTTTCTGAGTGCTTGCAAAGCCACTTATGCTCCCCAAGCTGGCAGTGCAGTCATCTTAAGGCGTGTGGAAAAGTCAGAGGACATTATTTTAAAATTTCTTTTAGACACAGGATCTCGCTCTGTTGCTCACGCTGGAATGCAGTGGCGTGATCACACTTCACTGCAGCCTCGACCTCCCGCTCAAGCGATCCTCCTGCCTCGTTTGGCGTAGCTGGGACTACAGGCGCGCACCACTGCGCCCCCCTGACAGAGGGCATTTCTGATGAGGTTTAGTTTCACAAGCAGACTCCACATGAAAACACTAGTGAATCACAATTCCCGTGACTGCTGCTTTTGGCACACTCCCACTTACTAGAGCCATTCACTCTCCTCAAATCAAGTTTGGTTGGACGGCACAGCCTCTCCCAGTCCTTCCCATTGTTTCCGGACCTTCCATGGCAGAGGTGAGACTTCGCCACGCCTCTCACTCGGGTGCTTCTCACTCAGGCACTCCCCACTCCACACCGCTGGGGGGCACTCACCAGCCCGCAGCCTTGCCAGGTTCCAGGCCCCTTCTTTACCGCCATCTTCACCACCCACCTCCCGCCCCAGGGCCCTATTCAGGATTCAGGAATGTGCCCTGTGTCACGGGTTCCTATCACCTCGGGACTTTGACCCCTCCAACAGCACCCGCAACACTCGCCCCATTTTAACCTGAGCCCCTGACCGCCTCCCCTTCACGGCCCCCCTTCCTCCCTGTCCTGGCCCCTTCATGACCACAAAGTCAATAGTGGTGTCGCAGCCTGTGAGGAGCAGGAGGACGAGCTCGAGGCCCTTCTCCCTCAAAAGCCACAGATCACCACACTAAGGACCCACTGAACCTGCCCTAAGCCCACTGGCTCCTCCTCACCCTCACTCACACTTCAGCCCCCAGGAGGACTGGCCTGTGGATCTACCAGCTGAGTCTCAGTAGAGGAAAAAGTGCCCGGATAGCAGGAACGTGACTGCACACCGTCACAGCTCCCTGCCGTTCTCCACGTGGGCGAAGTGGCAGACGGGAAGACACCCAGTGAACATGCGCACTGAGGCCGGCACCCAAGGAGCATGCACAGCTACCGTGGTGCGGGGAAGCGGGGGGGCTGCAGTTCCCAGCACCATGCCCCACACTCCCGATTTTCATTCCTGTGAAGATAATGGAATCTGACCTCCCTCGGCTGTTTCATATGCCTCGGGTACTCAAATACCTCAAATAGTGCTCCCCTCAAAACTCATCCCACCTTCAACTGAGCCATCCTCCGGTCCAGGGCCCTTTCTTGCTCTGGCCCCACCATAGGAGCAAGGACCATGGTGGCTGCCTGTGAAGCGAGGTAGACCACCTGCTAAAACAGAAATAGCAACATACCCCATAGCATTTTTTTTTTTTTTTTTTTTTGAGACGGAGTCTCGCTTTGTCACCCAGGCTGGAGTGCAGTGGCGCGATCTCCACTCACTGCAAGCTCCGCCTCCCGGGTTCACACCACCCTTCTGCCTCAGCCTCCCGTGTAGCTGGGACCACAGGCACCCGCCACCGCGCCTGGCTAATTTCTTTTTAAATGTATTTTTAGTAGAGATGGGGTTTCACCCTGTTAGCCAGGATGGTCTCGATCTCATGACCTCGTGATCCGCCCATCTCGGCCTCCCAAAGTACTGGGATTACAGGCGTGAGCCACCACGCCCGGCCAATAGCATTATACAGGACTAAGAGTCTCATAACCAGATATTAAAAATGTCTAGCATATAATTCAAAATTACTCAGAATATGAAGAACCAGGAAAATAGGGCCACTGAAATAGGGAAAGACAATCAACCGACATGACTGCTAAGATAGAGATGTTGGGATTATGTGGGAAAGCCTTTAAAGACGCTATTTTATAAATGTGTAGGCTGGGTGCGGTTTGCACTTTTGTGTGCTGAAGTAAGAAGATAGATGGCTTGAAGCTAGGAGTTTCCAACCTGAGCAACATAGTGAGACCTTGTTTCTACAAAAAAAAATTAAAAATAGCTGAGCGTGATGACACATGCCTGTAGTCCTAGCTACTGTGAAGGCTGAGGCAGGAGGATCCCTTGAGCCCAGGAGTTCAAGACTGCAGTGAGCTATGATCACACACTGCACTCGAGCCTGGGCAACAGAGTGAGACCCTGTGTCTAAAACAAAGCAAAAAGAAATTGTTCAAGTGTCTCAAACCTGATATTCAAAATGTCTACCATGTAATTCAAAATTACTCAGAATACGAAGAACCATGAAAGTTAGGCATCTCGGCCAGGCGCAGTGGCTCATACCTGTAATCCCAGCATTTTGGGAGGCTGAGGTGCGTAGATCACGAGGTCAGGAGTTCTAGACCAGCCTGGCCAAGATGGTGAAATCCTGTGTCTACTAAAAATACAAAAATTAGCTGAGTATAGTGGTGGTCACCTGTAATCCCAGCTACTTGGGAGGCTGAGGCATAGAATTGCTTGAACCCGGGAGGCAGAGGTTGCAGTGAGCCAAGATCGAGCCCCTGCACTCCAGCCTAGGCGACAGAGTGAGACTCCAGCTCAAAAAAAAAAAAAAAAAAAAAAAAGGAAGTTTTGGAATCTCAAATGAAGAAAGACAAACAACTGACACCAGAGATGTTAAGATTATCTGGGAAAGCCTTTAAAGATGCTCTTTTAAAAAAGCTTTAAACATCCATGTCCAGACACAAGTTTTCAACTCCTTTGGGTGAATACCAAGAAGTACAACTACTGGACTTAATAGTAAGAGTTTGTTTAGTTTTGTAAGAAATACTGCCAAACTGCCTTTCAAATTGGCTTTACCATTTTACATTCCCACCAGCAATGAATGAGAGTTCCTGTTGCGCCACATCCTCCTGAGCATTTGTTGTTGTCAGTGATCTGAATTTTAATCATTCTATTAGCTGTGTTTTTGGTGCAGTTTTCATCAACCCTAGCTGCCCATTGGAATTGCCTAGTAGAACATTTAAAAAATACTGATTTTTGGCTGGGCACAGTGGCTCACACTTGTTATCCCTGCACTTTGGGTGGCCGAGGCAGGCAGATCACCTGAGGTCAGGAGTTCAAGGCCAGCCTGGCCAACATGGTGAAACCCCATCTCTACAAAAAGTCAAAAATTAAGCCGGGCACGGTGGCTCATGCCTGTAATCCCAGCACTTTGGGAAGCTGCGGTGGGCAGATCACAAGGTCAGGAGATTGAGACAATCCTGGCTAACACGGTGAAATCCCATCTCTACTAAAAATACGAAAAATTGGCCAGACATGGTGGCGGGCACCTGTAGTCCCAGCTACTTGGGAGGATGAGGCAGGAGAATGGTATGAACGCAGGAGGCGGAGCTTGCAGTGAGCCAAGATCACACCAGTGCACTCCAGCCTGGGCAACAGAGCAAGACTCCATCTCAAAAACAAACAAACAAACAAAAATAAAAATAAAAATTAGCTGGACATGATGGCAAGTGCCTGTAGTCCCAGCTACTCAGGAGGCTGAGGCAGGAGAATTGCTTGAACCTGGGAGGCAGAGGTTGCAGTGAGCCGAGATTGTGCCATTGCACTGTAGCCTTGGTGACAGAGTGAGACTCTGTCTCCAGAAAAACAAAACAAAACAAAACAAAACAAAACAAAGCAAACACACAAAGATATTGATTATCAGGCTCCACTCCAGGACAATTAAGCTGGGTCTGGGGCTTAGTCATTTATTTATGAGCATTTAAAAAGTATTTCTCAGGTTATTTAAATTTATATCTGGTGTTGAGGATGGCTAGTTTAGAACATATAATACCAATAGGCATTTGACAAAGTGTTCAGAGCAGTGAGAAAGGTAAGATATAAAGCTTTTACCATCTTAAAGTCAACCAGCTTGTTGGAGATGGGTTGATCAGACATATTTGGAAGACCCTGCTTGAGGTAAATCAAATATAAGCAAAATAGTTGTAGATGTTGAAGCAGAGACAGCTAAAGGGACATTAGAGCTGCAATTTAAGGCCTTTCAGGGTTTCCCCAGATGATTAAAACTAATCAGAGGCCATGACAATCATCTTTTCTAAGTCTATAGAGAGAATAAATGCAGAAGGAAAGGGAGAAAAAAACTATAACTATTTTTAAAACCTTCCTAAACCCTTAGTGTGTTTTGTAGTCCTTACTATATCACCTGAACTAGTCTATTTTATAAAGCGGCCTGGATAACCTTTGAAGTCCTCTATGTGGGTCTCTATCAGCATTTGCCAGTCATAACTAACGGACTGAGATAGAAGACACTGAAGCTATGTCTGTAGAACATAAGACATAACAAGAGACCAAAAGGAGGTCCATTTTGTACAGCTGCCTGGGAGTGTACATTTAGGAGGGCTGCAAAAGTTAGAAGACATACCTTACTTATTAAAAGTGGTGACTAGAAAATGTACCCCTAAGGAAAATCAGTATTTTTTTAAAGTATACCATTCAGTAATTTTTAGTATATTCACAAAAGTTGTGCAACCATTAGTACTAATTCCAGAACAGTCTCATCACCCCTAAAAGCAACTCCATTTTCTGTCTTTATGGATTTTCCTATTCTGGACATTTCACGTAAATGGAATTATACAATATGTAGCCTTTTGTGTCTGGCTTCTTTCACTTTGTATAATGTTTTCAAGGTTCAACCACATTGTACCATGTATTAGTATTTCATTGTTTATTATTGCTGAATAATATTCTATTATATTGATGTACCACATTTTGTTTACCAATTCATCAGGTGATGGACTTTTAGGGTCTTTCTACTTTTTTGGTCACTGTATATAATGTTGCTGTGTATATTTGTGTGCAGGTTTTTCTATAGACGTATGTTTTCATTTCTCTTGGGTATACAGCTAGGAGTGGAATTGCTGGATCATAGAGTAATTCTATGTTTAACTTAAAGTGCCAAACTATTTCCTACAGTAGCTTCCCCGTTTTACATTCCCACAAGCAATGTGTGAAGGTTCTTCTTTCTCTTCCTCTTCAGCAACACTCGTTATTTTCCATCTTTTTTATTATAGCCATCCTAGTGGGTTTGAAGTAGTATCACATTGTGATTTTGATTTGCATTTACCCAATAACAAACAATGTCAAGCATCTTTTCCTGTGCTTGCTGACCATTTGTATATCTTCTTTGGAGAAATGTCTATTCAGGTCCTTTGCCCAACTATCACCTGTGCTGCAACCTTTATAGCAGGTTAAACTACCACCTCTGCAACAGCTATCTTGGAAATTCAGACCACAATCTCTGCAGCAGCTGGCCCAGAACAGTCAGATCTTCATCAACAACTGCCCTATTTTTTGGCCCCAGCTTCCAACTTACATCTGACTGGAGAAAGCCAAATCGGCTCCCCAGACCAATCATATAATATGTCCAGCTCCTAGTTAGCCCACCAATAACCTCCAACCAGGGACACCTGAAGCTCTTTCCCACTCCCCTGCCTGCCTTTGAATCTCTGCCAACCACAAATGATGGTGGCTGACTTTCTTTCTGTAGCAACCTCTGAATAAATAGCCTCTGTTTGTTCTCATTTGGGTGGTCTTCATTTATTTCCACAGTAAGGATGCCAAATAAAGGATAGGAGACCCAGTTAAATTAGAATTTCAGATATACAGTAAACAATTTTTTAGTATAACTGTAGTCATGCATCACTTAACAACAGGGATATTGATATAGTTTGGCTCTGTGTCCTCCCCCAAATTTCATGTGGAATTGTAATCCCCATGTGTTGGAGGAGGGGCCTGGTGGGAGGTGATTGAATCATGGGAGCGGATTTCCCCCTTGCTGTTCTTGTAACAGTGAGTGAGTTCTCACAAGATCTGATGGTTTAAAAGTGTGTTCCTCTTCCCGCTTTGCTCTCTCGCTCTCCTGCCACCACGTGAAGGAGGTGCTTGCTTCCCCTTCACCTTCTGCCATGATTGTAAGTTTCCTGAGGCCTCCCAGTCACGCCTCCTGTATAGCCTGCAGAACTGTGAGTCAATTAAACCTTTTTTTTTTTTTTTTTTTTTGAGGCAGAGTCTTGCTCTGTCGCCCAGGCTGGAGTGCAGTGGCCCAGTCTCGGTTCACTGCAACCTCCGCCTCCCAGGTTCAAGCAATTCTCCTGCCTCAGCCTCCTGAGTAGCTGGGTTTACAGGCACATGCCACCATGCCCAGCTAATTTTTGTATTTTTTGTAGATACAGGATTTCACCATGTTGGTCAGGTTGTCTCAAATTCCTGACCTTGTGTCCACCCACCTCAGCCTCCCAAAGTGCTGGGATTACAGGTGTGAGCCACCACGCCCAGCCAAACTGCTTTTCTTGATAAATTACCCAGTTTTAGGTAGTTCTTTATAGCAGTGTGAGAATGGACTAATACAGATATGGTCTGAGAAATGCATTGTTAGGTGACTTCATCATTGTGTGAACATCATGGAGTGTACTTATACAAACCTAGATGGTCTAGCCTACTACACACCTATAGGCTATATGGTATAGCCTATTGCTCCTAGGCTACAAACCTGTACAGTATGTTACTGTACCCAATACTGTAGGCATTTGTCCCACAATTCTAAGTATTTGTGTATCTAAACATATCCAAACATAGACAAGGTAATGAGTTATACTATGATGTCATTATGGCTATGACATCACTGGGCGATAGGAATTTCCATAATGATGTCATTAGGTTATAGGAATTTTTAGCTCTATTATCATCTTATGGGACTGCTGTCATATATATGGTGCATTATTGACTGAAATGTCCTTATAAGACGCATGACTGTATGTTTCAAATATTGCATAATTGTGATTTGCTATATCTGGAACTCTATGCATATATAAAAATGCAAGCTCACACAGAATTCTGAGAGGTGTACTGCTTTCTTAACAAAAGGCAGCTGGATGGTTCTGATCAGTTGAGCTCTGTGGTTTAAGTGACAATTAAATGACATTTCTGTTTTGTTGTGTTGTGTTTCTGTACCAGGCCAGAGCTTATCTGCCAATCAATACATGCTGTGATGTACCTTTATCAAGCTGGGGAACTTTCGCATTATTGTCTGGGCTTTAGCTCCAATACAAGGCATTTCATTTTAAAAGCCCTTTGCTCCCTGTGTGTTAATTAAAGTCATTTCAGTGGTCTCTGCTGCCAGTTTCCTCTGCTCTTGAATGTGATTAATGTTAATTCAGTCCCAGAGTCCCCTGGAGATTCATTCAAGTTTCATTCCTGACTTATTTCTGTCCTGACCAGATGGCTCCAGGTTCCTGCAACTGCATGGGCATCTTTTGGATTATTCCGTTTATCTTTCCCAGGGCCCAAGGTAAGGGTAAAGTCTAATGGAGTGCATTTGTCAGCAGGATAAGTCATTCACCACCACTGCTGCTTGAACACCATAACCAAAGTTAGATTTAATATATGCTTTTGTAAACTCCACAGCAAAAGCTGGTGAAGGGTTGCTGATTTGTTTTTTGATCTTTTAGAAGATGCAGCCAATGGCAGGGCAGTAGCTGGTGGGACTGAGCAGAGAGGAAGGGGGACTCTACGGGGAGCTCTGAAGGCTCCTGAGTCTTTCTCTGCCTTTAAGGATGTGGAAAAGATAGATATGTCATGAAAAAGACAGAATATCTTTAATGAAGCTAATAAACATGTAAAAGAAGATGTGATATTTAAAGTAACAGTACATCAAAACTGACAAATGCAATCTTTCACTGTGAGATCGAATTCAATTCACCCAAAGGGCACACTTTACTTTTGTTAAAAAATACTTGCCTTAGATTTCAACACAGCAAAAGCTCTCATATAAGCCAAGGCTAAAGCTGAATATGCTCTGCTTAGTGGGTTTTGCAACCCTGAAAAACATGCAGGAAGCCACACAATACAGAGATTTGGCATTTGGACTTGTACACATGTGGGCATGCATGGACACACACCAGCACACATACAATCCAGTAACCATGAATTATCATCATTAGGGGTTTCAGCGCCAAAAGTGTTTGTTGTTCAAAATGCTGTAAGGATGCACAATTCACACATATTTTCAGATTGTTGGTTCTGATTCCTGGATCAGTTCCTCCTATAGCCTACCCATGCATACAATGCAGAATCCTGGTGGGATCTAGAAGCAGGGGTTGCTAATTGTCCTTTATCCTGGAGAACCCAAATGAAGAATTTCTGGCTTTTGGTTCTAACTAGCCTACTATGTACCTTGTTTAGACTGGCCGTAGGGAAAGCAAAGGTTAATAAAGCAGTATGCTTGCCTCAGAAGCCAATTAGAGGCTTTTGCCTACAAAAGCAGTTATAATGCAATGCTGTCTGTGAAGAGTGCTATAAAAGGTAAAAACCTTGCAATAGAGTGGTGAGCAAATTAATCTGGGAAGTCTTTGCAGATTTAATCTAGGCCTTGAAAACTGGAAACGGCAGTGGCAGGTTGATGTGTTCTGTGTGGGTTTGGAGGGTAAAGGTGGAGGGAACGAGCTGTAGTACATTCAGCATAAACAAAGGTAGAAGCCAGAAAGAGCAAGGAATCTGTGAAACTGGGAGCAAAGTGGTATTTTCTAACATGGTTGGAAGAGAGGATGTGAGAGAATAGAGACTAGAAAGACAAAAACTGAAATAATAACTATTATATATTGCCTGCTTTGTATTGGCTCTGTGCTAAGTGCTTTTCACCCATTATCACATTTAAAGCACAAAACTCTTGGAAGTAGGTATTGTTATTTCTATTTTATAGATGAGGAAACTGAGGAACAGATAATTTTCAGTCTAGGGCAGGGGTGAGAGTGTCCAATCTTTTGGTTTCCCTGGGCCACAATGGAAGAAGAAGAATTGTTTTGGGCCACACCTAAAATACAGTAACACTAACGGCAGCTGATGAGCTAGAAAAAAATTGAAAAAAAATCTCATAATGTTTTAAAACAGTTTACGAATTTGTGTTGGGCCGAATTCAAAGCCGTCCTGGGCCGCATGCGGCATGAAGGCCATAGGCTGAACAAGCTTGCTCTAGGGTATTGCCTATAACATGTGCTGAAGAACTCTGTTGGGGCACCAGAAGGGAGCTGAGATGGAGGGTTCTGATTACCTGGTGGGCCTGACTCTGCTCCTCCTTACCTTCATGCACTCTTACATTAAGCGTCCTCACTCTCCTTTGTCCTTCTGCAGTTTTTTCAAATTGTGAAGTCCCACCATAACCATGTTCTTGACATATTGCGCCATGTGTGTATTTTATCTCTCTGACTCATCTTCTGTTTCCTTAAAGGAAGGGATCTTGTCTGTCCTTTCATATCTTCCCCAGAGCGAGGAACTGAAAACACACATGATGGTTAATTGATTGATTAGGATTTCACTAAGCATTCCACTTAGGCACTTACCTACCTGTAATGCTTGTTGACTGCTTGATTGAACACCTTCCTCATTAACTCCATCTGGGCAGGCAACTTTTCTGCATATGTGCCAGATCCAGTGCTAGGCACTGTCACTTTCCTGATTTCACTTAATTCTCTCTAGATGTGTACCGTGCATTCCCATTTCACAAGATGAGTAAACTGAGGCTCATTGAGGTTAGGTGGCATGTATCAAAGAATAACTCAAAGGCATATTGTTAGTTATTATCATGCTAACTTACTTGAATGCAAAATACTAACAACAGATTGATTTCATCTAACAAAGGATTTATCTACAAGGAAGAAGAGAGAGGTAAGGAGGAAAACCACAGGCATATTTGAAAATGGTGAACCCTGCTTTCCTCTTGCTGGGCGAACTGGTGACCAGCAAGAGGCCAGGTGGGCTGTTCTGCCCTTGGACAGCAGACTGGGTCCTCAAATAAAACAAATTCGGCATAAGGCCTTGGAAGTTTAGCTCTGGGCAATGTGTGACAGGCTGTCTCTGTGTTTCGGCTGTCACTGTCTTTAGTTAACACCTCCATCTCAGCTATGTCAGTTGGGCACCAGCTCCCTTCCAGAATTTCTCAACTACTGCCTCAGTCACTCAGCAACCAAGCTGGGCTGACTATGAAGGTTTCAGGTTCCTTTTGACTCTGATCGTGGGTTAACTGTTGTTTTGAGATCCTGGCTGTGCAGCCACATTTAGGCAGTTGGAGTTAGACGGTGGAGGAGGGCAAAAAGCCTAAGGGCAATAATGATAATAAATATCGAAACTCACTTCATGTCCAATGTTTTAGTTTCCCAAAGCCCAACCAGGAGAGTAATTTGGGCTTTGTCAAACTTGCCAAAAGATTAGTTTGGCCAATATTAGATAAGCAAGTGGCTTTTTCATTCATTCATTGATTTATTGCCCCATTTCTCCTGAAGTATTTATCCAGACATAATAAAATGTGTTACCCATTGCCCCGACTTCACTTTGGCTTGTGAGCAAATAAAAATTCTAAGATTCCAGCTTGGCTGGTGAGCAAATAAAAATCCTATCTGATAGATTTACGCTTACATGTTCTGCTTCTAATGCTTGAGCTATTTCATTTGCTATTTGAGCCAAAGTCTGACATAAATTGTGGATAACATGATCTATTTCAGGAACTCCTGTTCAGAGTATAAATCCCTGCACAAATCAGTAAAATACAGTATCATGGATACCTCCTGGTAAGGTAACATGTCAAAATATTAATAAAATAAGATCACTGGGAGGTTCTGTTTTGAATGCTTGGAAAGGCTGAATGAATATACCAAAAGTGTACAGCGTATTTTAATGCAGTGAGCATAGAAAATCCATTTTATTACATCCAAAGAAAGTCCCAGAAGTGCACATTGAGAAGGCATATATGTGTTGTTTATGGTAGGTACCACTTATTGTCTGAATTTAATAGATCCGTTTGTTGATGAAAACATCCTAGAGTTAAATAAATCATTTATATAGTTTCTGTTTAGATTTGTGGTAAAATAATTGGACTATAGTTTGCACCATTAGTCTCATGCCTATCATATTCTTGTTGCAAGTTCTTGGAAATAGCAGAAACAATAGTTAATTGTTAATGACCTAGTGTCAAGTTAAGGCATATAGATGTCTCAAGGTTAATATTTCTGTATTGAAGATACAAGAGAATGACATGGTCAGTCTTAGGGTGAGATCTGGTACCATTTAGTCCTATAGGCATGGGTATAAGAGTCTTACTAGAACATCTGGGGCTGGATGAGAAATCCAGCAGCTGAAAAGATTGGCTGTTGTTGCAGTTGTTTGAGAAAGGAGAATTCACAGAGTTTCTGGAAAATGAAAGTGTTAAAAAAATGAAAAAAAAAAAAAGAGTAGGGTGACCATTTTAATAATCTATTAAAATCTAAACTAGATTTTAATAATCTAGTTCTTGAGCTACCACAAAATAAAAACAATAAAGGGAAAAAGAGGAGTCATATAATAAAATGAGGGTCTGTTGCCCTGATTCTGGATCTTAACTAGAAGGTCTTGGGAGAGGGCTGTCCACTTCAGGAAGTATTTGCTTATGCAGTCCTTTTTGATGACTCTCAGAGTTAAGTCTCTAGTGGGACTGGAGAGATGGCTCAGTGGTAGGATACTTAACACACTGACACTGGCTTACATGTACCCATGGCTACACACCCTGGAGTTAAAATGTAGTGCTTGTAGTTAATGTTTGGACTAACGGAGGCAAGATGGTGCACTTCCGGGTTCTTCTTCACCACCAGCTTTTCCCGTGCGTGCGAAAATGCAGCCGGTGAACCGGGAAGGTGCAGATCACCCTCGCCGAGCTGCAGGTAACTCTCCTGGTAGCGGGTAAGAC
>NC_045445.1:99463768-99476268 GCF_002776525.5 Piliocolobus tephrosceles | reverse complement strand
CCTGGCAATGCCAATGCCCATTATTGCACATGTGACAGTTTGGAGAAGGCCACTATTTCTTTTCTTCTGAGGTGGCAGATTATCATATTTGAATAAGCCTTTCAGGATTCATTAAGTCAGACTGAGTAAGTGTCTTTAGAATACCTACTGTAGCAAGAACAGAAAGGACTGCTTGTTTTACATAGTAGTCAGAAATTCCCTTTTGCTTTAAAAGTATTACCTTCAGAATGAGTTTCTCTGTTTCTAATCTATACTTCATTTGGATGTTATAGTGCCTCTAATAAATTACTATTTTTTCATTTTAGTTGGGGTGCCTGAAGAGATTAGAAAACCTCTTTGTTTTCATAATGTACTAAAAAATCATGAGCAACTCCAAAGATACATCTATTTGTATAGATGTGCACTCAAGTGTTTAGCAAGGTGACATGCTGGTGATGTAACTGTCATTCAGCTATTTGAATGGAGTGAGCTATTGATAAAGGAACAGCTATAATAGCAGAATCGTCAGAACTTATGGCATATCCAGCACAAAATATGCTTTGCTTCTTCTCAAGATATGAGCCATCAACAACCATCATATCAGAGTTTTCTAGCCAGTGGTTCTCAAGGTTCTCAACCTTTAGCATGTGCCAGAATCACCTGGAGGGCTTGTTGAACTACACAATGCTGGTTTCCACTCCTAGAGTTTTGAATTCAGAAGATCTGGAGTGGGGCCCAACAATGTGGATCCCAGAAAAAGTGCCAGATGATGCCAAGGCTGCTGGTCTGGGGACCATACTTTGAGAAGCATTGCTGTAGAAGAGTATCAAGTGTCAGTCTGAAGAATACTGAGAGTTTAAATAGCTGCTAGACAGTCATGACATTCAGTCATTCAAAAGAGGCAGTAGGATATCAGCACTTAGATTAGAACAACATTTAACAGTTTTGCGTGAAGCAGAACATAACAGAACTTAATAGAAGGCAATGAGACTGGCTGATAACCATTGTGTGTTATTCTAAAGTAATAAGATTTCTACTCCTCAGGAATCTCTAGGGTGAGGGAGAGGCAAAGAAGATTATCTGCTGGAGCTTCTACCAAATCTAGCTGCTGCCCCATGGCATATAAACAGGGGAGATGAGCCTCAGCCACACGGCCAGAGATGTAAGTGATGATCTTACGATAAGCTCCTGATTTTTGAGTAAGCTCATCAAAACACAGTCTTGCCTTTCGTAGGAAGAGCTTAGCACAGTTGGGAATACTCAAAATTGGGTTTGTTGCAAGGCTTGCTTAAGGGATGAAAAGCCCTGCTGTCATCTGAACCCCAAAGCAGGTTCTCTAGAATACTGGACTTGTAGGGGAAGAAAACTAATTTTCTCTTTACCCTTTGTTGACAAAAAGAGTCAAACTCTGTAAAATATTTGAAGAGACTTATTCTAAGCCAAATATGAGTGACCGTGACCTGTGACACAGCCCTCAGGAAGTCCAAGAACATGTGCCCAAGGTGGTAGTGGTACAGCTTGGTTTTATATATTTTAGGAAGGCATGAGACATCAATGAAATACATTTAAGAAATACATTGGTTTGGTTCAGAAAGGCGGGACAACTCAAAGCAAGGGATGGTGGGGCGGCTTCCAGGCTACAGATAAATTTAAACATTTTCTTATTGACAGTTGGTTGAGTTTGTCTAAAGACCCGAGAACCTGGTATCAATAGAAAAGAAAAAGTTTTATAGTGGCTGCCCTTAGAGACAATAGATGACAAGTATTTCCTATTCAGATCTTTAAAAGGTGGTAGACTTTAGTTAATCTCTTTAGGATTGGGAGGGCATGGAAGAAAAAGATCTAGCTATGTTAATAGAGATTCTTTATAGACGCAGATGGTCCCCCACAAAGGATGGCTTTGCAAGGTCATTTCAATATATGGCAGAGAAACATATTTTGGGGTAAAATATTTTGATTTTCTTCCATGTCTCGTAATATTATGCCAGTCAGGTTGGAAAGTAAGCCATGATATATAGGGTTAAATAAACACATCTGATGAGAATTTATGGTTTGTAGGGCATGACTCCCCAAGCCCCTTAGATAGGAATTTGGGCAAGATTAAAAAAAAAAAAAATCAGAGCTTAGTCTTCACCTTCATAATTCTCCATTGGGAGGGACCCCTGTAACAAAAGACAGATTAACAAGAGAAAAACAAACAGAAGTTTATCCACATGTAAACCTCATGTATACATGAGAGATACCCAGAGAAATGAATAATCTCCAAGAAGTGGCTTAGAGTTCAGTCTTAAATGACATCTTCAATTAAAACAAAGAAATAATGGTGCTGGGGAGGCCAGTTATGGGGAGATGACCAGGAAAAGCAAGGAAAACAAGGGCAAGGGTTGTTATACAGATTTAAGTCTATGCCTTCCCCATTGATAGGAATCGCTAGTAATTTACGGTAATCATTTTCTTCCTGGTACTGAGAGACACCCTTATAAGTTGAGATTTCATTTATACATGTAAATTTCCCTTATAAAATAGTAACTTCTACTCTGTTTTCAAAGCTTTTCCTGTGTCTGCAGTTTCTCAAAATAATCAGCTCAAAATAATCATTATGCTAAAGAGGTATATTCTGTAGTACCTGACTATAAGATGTGTCTTCAGCAGCTGTTTTTAAAATGATAATCAGTGTTTTTTTCCAGTATTCTGATCATTAGACTCTAATGTAAGTGCCTTAGCAGGTACTGATATCATAATATTAACTAAACAATAATTAGGAAGTATTCTCTGTCTTTCAGTATACCAAATATAATATACTTATGAATGGAGGCATGTCATATATATGAATCCTTCACTTATGTGAAGTACATCTTCCAACGATACATTATATTTTGCTCTGCATTAGCAGAAGATATTATTCACAGTTCCAAGCCCTTTTCTATAGATATCCATTGCTTTTAAAGTAGCCAGCAATATAATCACTAATTTTATTTGGTTTACTTAAAAAAATCCTTTCCCTCAGCTACTCAACAGTTATTCGTTATTCTTCTGTCAACATGCCTATTTCTAAGAACCTACTTCATGTAATTGCTTCTAATTTGCTATAGGAGGAAACTAGACAACAAGCTTGTTAGTGAGTGTTGTGTAAGGGGAGGAATTCCAAAGTCTGAATGAGGGCTCAGGGCAATGAAATAGGTCAGATTTAGAGCATTGGCTTTGTTAATGGCTGTTTTCTGAGCTCCACTGCCTTTTTTGCATGATTCCTGCCTTCTGCCTCTGCCTTTGTGGAGGTGGCTGTCAGGCTGACACCTTAGAAGGATGTTACTGCAAACATAAATTCCACACAGAGTCTTATGCAAGATCCTTGTTTGGGTATATCAAAGAAACACATGACTTAGTTCTTGGGAACTTGATCTAATTTTAGATAGTAAATCCTCATAAGAACAAAGTAACAACATCACAGATTTATCACACATAAAGTGGTTAAGCACTAAAGGAATACATCATGAAGATTTTCTGGAAGAGATATGTATTAAATCAATTTTTCTTTGAAAAAGTGAGAGATATGCTTTGGTGAGAGTCAGAGAAGGCTGTAAAAAGATAATTTTCAGGAAAAGGTAAAATCATGACTCTCATAAAGATAGAAAAATGAACTCATGTTAAATAATTTATTTTACTCCTGTTGAAGAGAACCAGAGACTTACAGACTGGCACTTTGAAATGCCGACAGGCCTTAGGGGCTGCTTCAGAATCAAGGTTCCTCTAACCTTGTCCTGTCTCCCTGTTATCAGAAAGGAGTCCCGATTCAGATCCCAAGAGAAGGTTCTTGGATCTTGCACATGAAATAATTTGAAGCAAATTCATAAAGTGAAAGCAAGTTTATTAAGAAAGTAAAGGAATAGGGCCGGGCACGGTGGCTCACGCCTGTAATCCCAGCACTTTGGGAGGCTGAGGCAGGTGGATCACGAGGTCAGGAGTTCAAGAGCACCCTGGCCAAGATGGTGAAACCCTGTCTCTTCCACTTAATGAGGAGATAGCATCATTGCACTCCAGCCTGGGTGACAAAAGTGAGACTCTGTCTCAAAAAAAAAAAAAAAAAAAAAAAAAAAAAAGAGAGAGAGAAGTACAAAATGAGATACTGGTTTAATGGGATCTTTTACCACTCAGCTATTGACTTGATTTTCCTCTCCACGGCTACCAACCCAGCTTTTAATGTATGGAACTTCTAGGGTAGTTTCAGACAGGGGAATGATAAGGCTCAGAAGGAAATACCACAAAGACTGGTGCTTTGACATGCTGAGAGGCCTTAGAAGCTGCCTTAGAATCAAGGTCCCTCCAACCTTGTCTTGTTCCCTCATCCTCAAGCACAGGAAGTAACTCTCTCTAGAATTTTTTTTTTACTTAACCAAGAAAGGCTTCTTTGCAAAAGAAACACAATAATGCCTGCCTCTTGGGCTCATTTAAATTTCAAATAGAATAATTTACAAGTTAATTTCTATTTATTCATTCTCGCTAATAATCATATACTGCCCCTCAAAAGAATTGTCTACATTCCTTATCTGCCGTCTCCCACTATGGAAAAGGGTATATAAGCTTCTGTACCCCGTTGGGTTATTGGGTAATCCTTCTCCTGCATTTCCCCTGTGCTAGACTTGTTAAAATAAAATTTTGTATGTTTTTTGGCCTATTGATCTGCTATTGTCAGTTTATTTTCAGCAAACCTTCAGAGGGCAAAGGGGAAGTTTTCCCTTGGCCCGTATAGAACTATTGCAATAGGAGAAAAGAGACCTTGGCATAGAAGTGTGCTCAATTCCAAATACTATACAGCAAAGACAGCTGGGGATTTACAGTCAGGGGAAGAATGAGAGGGGTCAGTGGATGAAAAATTACTAAGAAGAGACAGAAGGTAGAGGATTCTTGCTAAACTAACTAAGCATGATTCTGACTATAGTTGGGCTATGAAGGCTCAGGAATAAGGGGGTTGAAAGTGGGAGATAGGGGGTGGCAAGGCTGGGAAGAGGGCTCAGAGGAGCTTGAAGGTAGAGTGTTTGTCAGTCCTATGATATGAGAAAACCGGCCAATGTTATAACCAGTTCAAAGGAAAAGTCAAAACGGCACTGATTTATATGAAATGAAAGAATGTTGAAATGAATTGCAAATGTCCACAAAACTGGTTTTTCCACTAGAGAGAGGAAGTTAATGAAAACCACCTCTAGACAGAACAAAATTTACATATCTATCAGTTACCTACAGCGTACAAAGAGTTGCAAAATAGCTCAAAGAGAACGAATAGGGCAAGACTCTGATAACCCTGAAAGGCAGAGTTTTCCATTGAAAAACAAATATTTCTCTTTAAGGCAACTCAGAAGGGGCTAAAGGCTGGGAAGTTAGAGTAGAAATTTAGGAAGAGTAAAGAAGTCAGGAAAGGTAAACCTATTGGACTGGACTTGCAATTAGATCAGCATGAGACAGTGATTTTTTTTTTTTTTTTAAATTTGAGGTTGAAAGAAAAGGTTTGATTTCAGAGTCTCTAAATGTTTAATGCATAGAGTTCCAGGGTATGCACTGATAGGGTTCAGGACATGCTGCTCCAAAATATGTCACTTTGGCATATTGAATATTTTAAGCTGAAGGAATTTGAGAAATGGCAGGTGCAGGAAGGACTCTCTGAATTTTCCTTGAAGCAGATCATAAGGCCTTTATGTGAGAGGTGTCCTCCCTATACCTGGAGGATAAGAGCATTTTTATCAAGGGACCCAGAGAACAATTTTAATGAACAGAACTTACTAAGTTTCCACAATACTCCTTATTGTCCTATCAACATTTTCCCACAACTCTGTACACTTCATCAAATGTAGCATAAAAACATTCAGGTTTAACTGTTTCTTCGTCTTCATTTTCTTATGAAGGCTCCAGTGTTACATAAAACTTACATCAAATAAATTTGTTTGGTTTTCTCTTGCCAATCTGTCTTTTGTTACAGAGACCCAGCCGAGAATCTGGAAGCATATTTGATCTTAATGGCTTTGAGGTTTATAAACAAAATTATGGGAAGCCATTGTTTCAGATTGAGCTCCTGCACTAGGCCCCAACAGACCAGACCAAACCAAAATGCAGTCACATATGCTAAATGCCACATTATCAAGTTGAAACTTTAAAGAAGTAGATAGATCCCCAAATAGACCAGTTTTTTTTAAAACAAAACAGGAGATTCCAGTCTACCCGAGTCGGCATACTAAGGAAGTCCCTTCTGTTTTAACCTTAAAAACCAAAGTAACCTGAAGTAACCTAATGGTAATAAACAGTTGTTTTTTTTTTTCTATTGTTCTGTTACCTTGTTCCTGCCTTACACCACTCTGCCATTCATTGCCCAGTGGGAGCTCTCATTCTGTTTGTAGAATAGAGACTTTCCGGACTCATGAATTGTGAATAAAAGCCAATTAGATCTATAGCTAAATTTGTTGTAATTTTGTCCTTTAACAGATTCCTGTCACCTGATTCTAGCTCCTTCTAGTTGCTGCAGCTACAGACCTTTTCACTGAGCCAGGTACTCTCTGAAGTTGTTCCTTAAGAGGCTTTTTGAAAATATTGGAAAGCTTAGAACTGTAGGGGCAGATGGAGAGAGAAAGAAAAAGAGAAATTAGATACATTTTATCTTTCTGTAGTTGACTTTTATTTTTAAAATGACCCTGTACCCCTTTTCAGTTTTCCCTCAGAACAGTTTTTCCTCCACATATTCTCCTTTCCTTCATCATTTTAATGGCTATAGTCTTGCTCTGGTGAGTCAAAAGGAATGGCCAAAGCTTCATATACTGCTTGCTGGAGCAGAGGGACTAAGTTAGATAGAAGTGGCCCCAAGGGGAGATAATTAGGTAAGAGGAGGAATGGGGATAAAGATAAGCATGACAGAGGCAGGGTGTGTGTGGTGGGGGAGATATAAAAGACAAGAACTAGAATGACTCATCACAACAAATGGTTTAGTCAGGAAATGGCACCAAAATTACACTCCCGCTAGAATGTGCCCATATTAATTTTGCTCAAAAGCTTCCTGAATGCAGCCAACAATCTTTGCCACCCCTTTTATTAAAAAATAACTTTGTAATTAAAAAATAATTTAAATATTTTCTTCTATGGTAAAATTCCCAGGAGAACCTTCAGTTTTATAGGATTTGGGGGGAGGTTTATGAAAAACCACTGGGTCATTTTTAGTTAGGTGACATTTGTCCTTTCATTTTTTGTGAATAGTGTAGTAAAAGCAACATGAAACTAAGATACAAAGCCAGAAGGCTCAAATGCCACATTTGTGTCTTTGGCTCCATTTAGACCATAGCCACAGAGTGCCCTTGGAGTTTAGATGACACTGTATAAATAGTGTGGTCAGCTACAGTTTGAGCTCAGACCTGACAAAGACTCATTCCTTGGCCAAACTTTAGACAGGCTCCTTTGAGTCCTTTTTGCCTACTAGGCCTTGGGTCCTGTCTACAGCCTGCCTAGGCTATGTAGGGGAGGGAAACTAAACTTTTTCCTCTACCCACCTTAGATTCATTGTCTGGGGCCCCATAACTTTCACCATCAAAAAACAGATTAACAAGAGAAAAACAAGCAGAAATTTGTTAACATGTACATCTTATATCTACAGGGGAGCACTCAGTGATGAGTAACTCAAAGGGGTGGCTAGAAGTTAGGGACCATATACCCAACTTAGTAGGAGAAAGGGAGGAGGGAGAAAGGGTGCTTGTAGAAAAGCAAATAACTTTTTGGAAATATAAATGGACCCTTAGGAGAATAGATGGGAGATATGATAGTCTTGTGATGATATGTGTTTGAGTGTGGTGCTGACTTCTTACTTCTGAAAAGACTGAAGTTGCTCTTGGGCAGGGGATTTATGACAATTGAATTTTGTTGAGTTTTGTTTTTTCCTTTTTTTTTGGAGACTCTGCTTTTAGACATACAAAGGATTTCAGAAACTCAAATACCTTCCACTCAAAATAATTTGTGTGCCAAAGTGGCGTGTTTTGAGGTGGCATATACTGATCTACTTCATCCAGTTGTAGCAAGAATGCTACCAAATCAGTTTAGTGAGAATTCCCCCACCCTTGTTATGGATCAACCTGACCTGCCTTTAGCAAGATTCTTGTTCAACTGGTTTATCAAGAATTCTCCCTACCTTTGAGATCTTCTCTTAGTAATTTTCTACCCACTGACCCCCTCACTCTGCTCATTGGATATAACTCCTCAGCTATCTTTGTAGTATTTATAGTTCATCCCAATCTCTTTCCCCTATTAAGATAGTGTTGACTCTATCACAATAGTCCTGAATAAAGTCTTCCTTACCATTCAGAAAAATGTCAGAATAATTTTTTCTTTAACAGAAAGGATGTTAACAATCTATAAGTTACCTATTGCTTCAGCATCTTCCTTTTCATTTAAAAAAATCCTTCTATTAAAAAAGCCTATTTTCATACAATGTGGTTCAGGACATGCTATTCCAAAATATGGCACATTAGCATATTAAATATTTTAAGATGGAGGAATTTCAGAAATCCACAGAACTGGAAAGGTCACTCTGACCTCCCCCACACTCCTGCTTTTCTCTCCTGAAGCAAGGTATAAAACCTAGCAAGGATTTTCTGACCTTCTTCTGAAGCAGGTAATAAGACCATAATGAGAGGTGACCCCTATGCCTGGAGGAAAGCCGCATCCTTATCTCCAAAGAAACAGGACGCAGAAAGGAATAGGAATGAACAGGCTTTGCTAAGTTTTCCACAGTTTATAATGCTTAGTTCATAACCTCTTTGTCCTATCATATTTCTCCATGACTTTTCACTTTTTATCTAACCTAGCATAAAAACACTCAGGTTGAACTGCTTCTTCAGGTCTTCATTTCCTTATGAAGGCACCCATGTCACATAAAACTTATATTAAGTAAATTCATATGCTTTTCTCTTGTTAATTTGTCTTTTGTTACTGGGGCTCCAGCCAATGAAACTAAGAAGGGTAGAAGGAAAAGATATTATTTCTCCCCAACACAGTCCTCTGATACTATGCTACTGAAAGCATTAGGTCAATTACATTGGCCAGCTGATTTTACTGAATTAAATTTTGGTATTCTTTAAGCTGTCAATTTTGATACCTTGCTTCCAGAGCCTTCACAAATCTGAGATACTCAAGTGTAAGAATATTTGTCACCCATTTTCTTCACTTTTTTCAGTTGACAACAATGGTTTAGTATTTACATAGAAATTAAGTTCAGGGTTATTCCCATGTTGGTTATATTGGGGATTCAATTTTGTTCATTGATTCAAAAGCTATTTGTTTTTTAAGTTTTAATTTTTGTTTGTATATGGCAGGTGTATTTATGTGGTACATGAGCTTTTTGATACAGGCATACAAAGCAATAATAATCATATCATGGAAGATGGGGTATCCATCACCTCAAGCATTTATCCTTTGTGTTACAAACAATTCAATTACAATCTTTTAGTTATTTTAAAATGTACAATAATTTATTGTTGACTGTAGTCACCTGGATGTGCTATCAAATAATACATATTATTCATTCTACCTAACTATATTTTTGTACCCATTAGCCATCCCTACTTCCTTCCACCCCCCACTACCTTCCCAGCCTCAGGTAACCATCCTTCTACTGTCTCCATAAGTTCAATTGTTTTAAGTTTTGGCTCCCATAAATAAGTGAGACTGTGTGAAATTTGTCTTTCTGTGCCTGGCTTATTTCACGTAATCACTTCCACTTCCATCCACGTTGTTTCAAATGATATGATCTCATTCTAGTTCTGAATAGTACTCCATTGTGTATATGTATCACATTTTCTTTATCTACTCATCTGCCGATGGACACTTAGGTTGCTTCTAAATCTTGGCTATTGCGAATATAACTGCAATAAACATGGGAGTGCAGATTTTTAATTTTTTAAGGAAGTTCTAAACTGTTCTCCATAGTGGTTGCTCTAATTTACATTCTCGCCAACACCGTATGAGTGTTCCCTCTTCTCCACATCCTCGCCTGCATTTGCTTTTGTCTGTCTTTTGGATAAAAGCCATTTTAACTGGGGCAAGATGGTATCTCATTGTAGTTTTGATTTGGATTTCTCTGATGATCAGTGACGTTGAGAACCTTTTCATATGCCTGTTTGCCATTTGCATGTCTTCTTTTAAGAATTGTCTATTCAGATCTTTTGCCCATTTTTAAATTGGTTTATTAGATTTTTTCCTATAGAGTTGTTTGAGCTCGTTATATATTCTGGTTCTTAATCCCTTCTCAGATGGATACTTTGCAAATAGTTTCTCCCATTTTGTGGGTTGTCTCCTCACTTTGTTAATTGTTTCCTTTGCTGTGCAGAAGCTTTTTAACCTGATGTGATTCCATTTGTCCATTTTTGCTTTATTTGCCTGTGCTTTTGGAGTATTTCTCAAGAAATCTTTGAGGTTCTCCAATGTTTTCTTGTAGTAGTTTTATTTCTCTATTCTGTTCCAGTGATTTTTGTGTCTGTTTCCTTGTCAGTACCATGCCATTTTGGTTATTATACTTTAGCATAATTTAAGTCAGGTAATGTGATTCTTCAGTTTTGTTCTTTTTGCTTAGGATAGTTTTCCCTATTCTGGACCTTTCTTGGTTTTATACAAATTTTAGGATTTTTTTTTCTATTTGTGTGAAGAATGTCATTGGTATTTTGATAGGGATTGCATTGAATCTATAGATTGTTTTGGGTAGTATGGGCATTTTAACAACAGTGATTCTTCCAATCCATAAACACAGAATATTTTTCCATTTTTTGGTGTCCTCTTCAATTTCTTTCATTGGTGTTTTATAGTTTTCATTGTAGAAATCTTCCACTTCCTTGGTTAATTCCTAGATATTTTGTTTTATTTGTAGTTATTGTAAATGGGATTACTTTTTAAATTTCCTTATCAGATTGTTCACTGACGGCATATATAACTGCTACTGTTTTTTTTTAATTTTGATTTTTATATACTGCAGCTTTACTGAATTTGTTTATCAGTTCTAATAGCTTTTTGGTGAAGTCTTTAGGATTTTCCAAATATAAGATCATATCATCTACAAACAAGGATAATTTGACTTCTTGCTTTCCAATTTGGATACCCTTTCTTTCTCTTGTCTGATTGCTCTAGATAGGACTCCCAGTATGATGTTGAATAACAGTTGGTGAAAGTGGGCATCCTTGTTGTGTTCCAGATCTTAGAGGAAAGGCTGTTCATTTTTCTCTGTTTAGTATGATCCTAGCTGTGGGTCTGTCATATATAGCTATTACTGTGCTGAGATATGTTCCTTCTATGCCCAGTTTTTTGAGAATTTTTATCATGAAGGGATGTTGAATTTTATCAAATTCTTTTCAGCATCAATTGAAATGATCATATGGTTTCTGCCTTTCATTCTGTTGATATAATGTATCACATTGATTGATTTGCCTATTTTGAACCATGCTTACATCCCAGGGATGAATCCCACTTGATCATAATGAATGACCTTTTTAATGTGTCATTGAATTCAGTTTGCTAGTACTTTGTTGAGAATTTTGGCATCAATGTTCATCAGAGATATAGGCCTGTAGTTTTCTTTCTTTCTTTTTTATTTTCAAGACTAGGTCTCACTCTGTCACCCAGGCTGGGGTGATCTTGGCTCACTGCAACCTCTGCCTCCCAGGTTCAAGTGATTCTCCCACCTCAGCCTCCTGATTAGCTGGGACTACAGGCATGTACCACCACACCTAGTTAATTTTTATATTTTTTGGTAGAGACAAGTTTCACCATGCTGCCCAGGCTAATCTCAAACTCCTGAGCTCAAGTGATCCTCCCACCTTGGCCTCCCAAAGTGCTGGGACTACAAGCATGAGCCATTGCGCCCAGCCGAATTTTCATTTTTTGATATGTCTTTGTCTGGTTTTGATTAATACTGGTCTCATAGAATGAGTTTGGAAATATTCCCTTCTGATTTTTTTTTTTTTTTTTTGAGACGGAGTCTCGCACTGTCGCCCAGGCTGGAGTGCAGTGGCCGGATCTCAGCTCACTGCAAGCTCCGCCTCCCAGGTTCACACCATTCTCCTGCCTCAGCCTCCCGAGTAGCTGGGACTACAGGCGCCTGCCACCACGCCCGGCTAGTTTTTTGTGTTTTTTTCATAGAGACGGGGTTTCACCATGTTAGCCAGGATGGTCTCAATCTCCTGACGTCGTGATCCTCCCATCTCAGCCTCCCAAAGTGCTGGGATTACAGGCTTGAGCCACTGTGCCTGGCCTAATTTTTTTTTTAACAGTAGTATGAGTAAGATTGGTGGTAATTCTCCTTTTTTTTTTTTTTTTTGAGACGGAGTCTCGCTCTGTCACCCAGGCTGGAGTGCAGTGGCCGGATCTCAGCTCACTGCAAGCTCTGCCTCCTGGGTTTACACCATTCTCCTACCTCAGCCTCCCGAGTAGCTGGGACAACAGGCGCCCACCACCTCGCTCGGCTAGTTTTTTTTTTTGTATTTTTTAGTAGAGACGGGGTTTCACCGTGTTAG